>NW_012114921.1:6549881-6607317 GCF_000951035.1 Colobus angolensis palliatus | reverse complement strand
GTTCATGTCCTTTGCAGGGACATGGATGAAGCTGGAAACCATCATTCTCAGCAAACTAACACAGGAACAGAAAATCAAACACTGCATGTTCTCCCTCATAAGTGAGAGCTGAACAATGAGAATATATGGGCACAGGGAGGGGAACATCACACACTGGGGCCTATTGGCAGTTGAGGGGGCAAGGGCAGGGATAGCATTAGGAGAAATACCTAATGTAGATGACGGGTTGATAGGTGCAGCAAACCACCATGGCACATGTATAGCTATGTAACAAACCTGCACATTCTGCATGTGTATCCCAGAACATAAAGTATAATGATAATAATAAATAAATAAATTATAATTTTTCACAGATAGGTCTTAGAGTAACTATTTCTTACTGCTTTTTAAAAAAAGACTACATATAATTCCAATGAATCTATTATTTTTTTCTACCAAATTATTATATAGACTGTATATTTTTCTAAGATATTTCACCCTGTTAGAATAAAACTGTTTTATCTCATTATAGAATAAACTCTTTAAAAGAGAACTAACATTTATTCCTTGCTTACTCAATTCACTTTTGCAATATTTCATCATCATGATAGGTATTATGCCTAATCTACAAAGGAGAAAATTAAGGCTCAAGGTGGCTAAATAGCCTGAATAAACATTTCACAAAAGAAAGTATGCCATTAATAAACAGAAAATAATAGACATATAAATTGTTTAGTAACCCAGAGAAATGTAAACTAAAAAGTAATAATATATAATTTTCCACCTCTTAAATTAAGACTTTATATTGTTCAGTGTTACTGAAGTTAATATGTGAACCAATCACCATTATGTACTGCTAATAGGATTATAGTTGGTCCAACTATTCTGAAAAGTAGTTTGGTTAAACTATGTAATGCACCCACAAATATAATGATTAAGTAAGGTGATTGTTATGTGGTAGAACATTATGCTGCCATCAAAATTGTATTTTCAAAGATTATTAAGTTACATGGATGAATACTTACGTGATTATAGGAAAATCAGAAACAATGACCATTTTTCTGATGAAAATGAGATGAAAATTGTTTATAGTTATTAAGATTACTCTCTACAGTCTCTGCTACTGTTACCCCATCCAGACCCCAAGAGAGGGTTCTTGGATCTTGCACAAGAAAGAATTCCAGGCAACTCCATGTGAATTAAAAGCAAGTTTATTAAGAAAGTACAGGAATAAAAAAAAAGAAAGAAAGAAAGAAAAAAAAGAAAGTAAAGGAAGAATGGCTTCTCCAAGGGCAGAGCAACCCTGAGGGCTGCTGGTTGGCTGTTTTTATGGTTATTTATTAATTATATGCTAAACAAGGAGTGAATTTTTTTTTTTTTTTGAGACAGAGTCTCGCTCTGTCGCCCGGGCTGGAGTG
This sequence comes from Colobus angolensis palliatus, assembly GCF_000951035.1. Taxonomy (NCBI): domain Eukaryota; kingdom Metazoa; phylum Chordata; class Mammalia; order Primates; family Cercopithecidae; genus Colobus; species Colobus angolensis. The sequence goes on along the minus strand of NW_012114921.1, from coordinate 6,605,920 downwards.
CAGTGGCCGGATCTCAGCTCACTGCAAGCTCCACCTCCCGGATTTACGCCATTCTCCTGCCTCAGCCTCCCAAGTACCTGGGACTACAAGCACCCGCCACCTCGCCTGGCTAGTTGTTTGTATTTTTTAGTAGAGAAGGGGTTTCACCGTGTTAGCCGGGATGGTCTCGATTTCCTGACCTCGTGATCCGCCCGTCTCGGCCTCCCAAAGTGCTGGGATTACAGGCTTGAGCCACCGCGCCGGCCACAAGGAGTGAATTATTTATGAGTTTTCCAGGAAAGGGGCTGGCAATTCCTGGAATTGAGGGTTTCTCCGCTTTCTGGACTATATAGGGTAACTTCCGGACATCGCCATGGCATTTGCAAACTGTCATGGCACTGGTGGGAGTGTCTTTTAGCATGCTAATGCATTCTAATTAGCATATGATTAGTGCCAGGACTAGAGGTCACTTCTTTTGGTCGTCTTGGTTTTGGTGGATTTTGGCAGGCATCTTTATCAGCCAAAATCCAGTCCTGCTGACCTCCTATCTTGTCCTGTGCCTAACCTCCTGAGAATGCAGCTCAGCAGATGTCAGCCTCATTTTACCCAGCCACTATTCAAGATGTAGTTGCTCTGGTTCAAATGCCTCTGACGCTACCATATGGTGTTTCATGTCTGCTACTATCTGCCTTATCTACCTTTTTTTCTTTGTCTATAGAACAGCTTTCTCTCATTCATTATATACTTGGCCTAATATGGAAGCCTCAGCTCTAGCTTTACACTACCTTCAGTACAAGTATCCAAAAAAGTGTCATTTTTATTTGAGTCCTAATTCTTATTTTTCAGACAAAGAATCTGGAATTAGTGTGATATTTGGCAAGGGGAATGAGGGAGTGGGGAAGGTCTTATAATTTGCTGCCTACCCCGATAGAGGCTAAAAAGAAAATTCTTAAAGGGAAGCTGGGGAGTTTCTCCAAGAGGAGATTCTACCCTAAGGAATTCATCCTGTGAACTTAATAAAATGTATGAACATATAAATATTTTAAGAATGTCCTAGTGGTTGTATAATGTCTCCCCAAAGTTCATGTCCATCAGGAACCTCAGAATGTGACCTTAATTGAAAATAAGGTCTTTGCAGATATATTAATAATTGAGGATCTTGAGATTAAATCTACTGGAGTTAGAATACTCCTTAAGTTCAATGATTGGTATCCTTAGAAGAAAACACAGTGACATAGAGAGCAGAAGGCAAGGTGAGGAATGCCAAAGATTGCTAGCAACCACCTGAAGCTGAGAGAGAAGCATGGCACAATTTTTCCTTCAGGGGCTCTAGAAGGAACCACCCCTGCTGACACCTTGATTTCGAACTGTGGACATCCTGAATTGTAAGAAAATGAATTGGTTTTTTAAGCCACCCAGTTTGTGGTAATTTGTTATGGCAGCCCTAGGAAATTAATACAGATGTTCACAGTATTGTTTTTTTCTGGTGTGAAAACCTGAAAATAACATAACTATCTGCCAATAAGGGATTACACAAATTATAATATATCCATACAGTGTAATACTCTGTGATCATTTTTAAAAAATGCTGATCTCTATTTATAGATTAAAGATGACAATGACATAATGTTTTTAAGAAGGTTATAGAACCCAGATCACTAATCTTTGGGGAATCCTGAGTCTTGGTCTGTAATGTGGAGGCAGTGCAGTCGTCACAAAAAAGATTTTTCCTCTTGTGTTTTATAATAAATAGCTGTTTGAAAAACTTTTTTGCATGTATTAAGGCAATTGAGGAAATTTTTATGCCATTTAATGACAATAAATCATACAAATATTGTATTGTTAGCTGTGGAAGAGGTCCAGGTTACTGGCAGTGAATCCATACGGGTGGGTCCATAGCAACTTCAGTCCTTGCCTCCTCAGAAGAAAGAATTTTTGACTGAGGGCCATAAAGCTGAAAAAGAGACTGAGGCAATTTTCAGATCAGTAGTGGAAGCTTACTTAAAAGGTTTTAGAATAGGAAAGGAAGGAAAATTTGCTTGAAAGAGACCCAAGCAGATGCCTGAAGGTCCAAGAGAAGAGAGCAAAAGAAGACAGAAAAAAAAAAGGCCCTTTTACCTTGATCCTAGGACTTTATGGGCTCACCTCTTTCCGATGATTCTTCCTTTTGTCATGCCCAGTGCTTTCCTTACCCTTTGGAATTGAGCACGTGCAGTGTGTTCAGGGATTTATACACATGCCCATCTGAGGCTTTCTTCCCTTTTCTGGTGGAGCATATCCACCCCCACCAAGATCATACTTCACCATTTTTGTCTCAATGTTAACAGGTGTGGACTATCCGGAAATGGCCTTTCCCTGGCACCCCTACTGCTTAGAGAGACAATGCGATAATTGCTGAAATATCACCTGACATTTCTAGTGGGTAGGGGGAGAGCCCTCCTCTGCCCCACTCATGCCTAACTACCTGTCACAGTATTAGTCCATTTTCACACTTCTGTAAAGAAATACCTGAGACTGGGTAATTTATAAAGAAAAGAGGTTTCATTGACTCACAGTTCCATGTGGCTGGAGAGACCGCAGGAAACTTACAGTCATTGAAGAAGGTGAAGGGGAAGCAAACTTGGACTTTTTCGCATGGCAGCAGGAGTGTGCGTGCAAGCGCAGGAAAAACTACCATTTATAAAACCATCAGATCTTGTGAGAATTCACTCACTGTCACAAGAACAGCATGGGAGAAACCACCCACATAATCCAATTGCCTCCCACCAGTTTCCTCAACACCTGAGGATTGCAATTCAAGATGAGATTTGGGTGGGGACAGAAAACCTAACCATATCAAATATAGAAGGTATCTTTTGTGAGATTTTAACAGCAATAAATCATCTTCATTTTTAATAATTAAGGTTTAGTCTAAATTTAAAATGTATTTCAAAGTCTTATACATTCATGATTTTTGACTGATGCATTTTAATTCTAAGTAAATGAAGAGTGAATGAAAAACTATACTGAAATTAGTTTGGGGTGAAGGATGAATCTGTTAAATTAATTTTGGGGAAAAGAATAACTTTATTACATCATAACTGAACCACATCTGAAATAATATCTATTAGGTTTAAAATATCTGTACTCTTTTGAAAATTTGGAACTAGTTTAATTTGCATGAGAGCAGTCTGTCTGTTTTTCTTTTGTATTCTTTTATAGAGCCTTTTGTAGTAGATGATTAGTGGGTATTTGCTATTGAATGAACATAAGGCCACTGCCCTCAAGAAATGTTACTGAGGAGATAAGTCATAAATATCAGTTGATCAGATTTAGTGAAGAGATCTATATACGCAAGGCAATCTGTGCTAAGTGCCAGGTGAGAGGTTAAAACGGTAGGTGGTGTAACAAGAGTGGTCATTTTGAGTAGGATGATTAACAAAAATTCACCAAATGTAGGTAGGATTTGAGTTGGGCCCTTAAAGAAGTTTCAGTAAAAGTAGAGAGGAAGAAGGGATTATCAAAATAACCATTTCCAGATTATGTCATTTCAATAATGCCTCTTCATTCCTGAACATAGTTTGGAAACTTTCCCTTTTTGACCTTTGGATAAATAAAAAATGTTCATTTCACCAAATATTTCTCTAGGGATTTCAAGACCCTGTTACTTCCCTTGTTCTTCTCTGGCTTATGACTTCATCATACTTACCTGTTTTAAATCTTTCTTGCTGTGCTCATCTTTGATCCTTCTCCAAAGCAGCATTTTAGACCTGTAAATGCTGTTTGTGCTGAGTCTTCCCCTCCCCTGTAACCTCCATCTTGTTAGGCCAGAGTTTACCTAAGCCATATCTGATATGGAGCTCCCAAGTTCTTCTCTTAACTCTTTAACACTGTGTACTTGGCCTTTCTTCCAAACTTACAGCGTACTTTCCTCTTGAATTTAACATGAACATTTCCATTTTTACTGCATCCCAATGATCAGTACAAGCTCTGCTCAGTGAATGTGGGTTCCAGCAAACTGAAGACAAAAGGCCCAGACTTCTAGATGAAATGTTTCACCATAAACCTACTTAGACTGGATGGAGGTCTTCCAGAAGCCACCTGCACAATTTCCCCCTTACCCAGGAAATATTTCTGGGTAATATCGATGGTTTAAAAATATTTTTAATAATAACTTACATGCAATAAAGTGAATGTGTAATGTTTATTTTTTAAAATAATGTGAAAAAAACTAGTTTTCGTAAATTAAATATTTTTTGAAACTATTATATATATCCCAAAGAAAATAGAATGACTTAGGGCAGCCACAGTGGCTCATGCCTGTAATCCCAGCACTTTGGGGGGCCGAGGTGGGAGGATCATTTCAGCTTAGGAGTTCAAGACCAGCCTGAGCAACATAAGAAGACCTCGCCAGTACAAAAAAACCAAGATACATGTAATTGACCAGGCACAGTGGCTCATGCCTGTAATCTGAGCACTTTGGGAGGCCAAGGCGGGAGGATTGCTTGAGTCCAGTAGTTCAAGACCAGCATGAGCAACATAATGAGACCTTGTCTCTACAGAAAAAAATTTTAATTAGCCAGGAGTGGTGGCATGTGCCTGTAGTTGCAGCTACGCAGGAGGCTGAGGTGGGAGGATCACTTGAGCCCAGGAGGTCGAGGCTGCAGTGAGTCATGATTGTGCCACTGAATTCACTCTGTGCGACAGAGTGAGACCCTGTCTCAAAAAAAAAAAAAAAAAAAGAAAAGAAAATAGAGTGACTCTTGTAGTAATAAAAATCCTGCATTCCTGTATATCTTTTTATCTTTCAAAGCATAGCTTAAGTGTTATCTTCTTACTGAAGCCCATCTTGGATTCTGTCCCTCCCGCTAAGTATATTGTTTTTTTTTGCACTCTTTGTTCCTATCACTCTCTTTTGCTAGTTGTTTACCTGTCTGTCTTTCCTGCTACATTTATACATACTTTTTCAGGATAGGTACCAAAGTTATTCACTTGTTAATTTTTCTTCTAGCTCCCAACTTAGCGCCTTTCCTGTAGAAAATACTTAATAAATATTTGTCAGATTGAATTACATTTGTGTTTATCATTTTTTAAAGTAAGACACTCTTGGTTTCCTGTTGTTGTTTTTTTTTTTCCTTCTGATATCTATCTTAATTTAAAGCTACTGGAAGGAGTCCCTTGTACTGTAATACACATTTGTATGATGGTTATTATTATTATTTTTTTCTTTAAGCTTAGCGTGAACCAGAGTACCCTATAACTTTCCTTGTTACTGGCCTGGATTAGAAGGCAAACCTTCTCCCTTGTGATAAGTGTTCTTGAGCTGGTGCAAGTACCAACACGATTCCCAGGTTGCACCTATTTTTGTTTGGTTTTTACTTTTTATTTATATCATAAGTAGTTATGTGGGGGTTTTTTTTCAACTTTTATTTTAAATTCAAGAGTACGTGTGCAGGTTCAATATATAGATACTAATTCTTAACAGCAAGATTGTGGAAGTTCCTATATAATATTCTATGGATCTTTCTCATATCAAATAATCTTTGTATGTGTTATTTGGTCATATTTATTGTTTTTTATCATATTCAATTATTTAATTTAAATATAATTGTTCTTACCCATTTTGCTGGTTAGGAAACTAAGGCTTAAGCATAAATAAGTTGCCTAAGTTCACACAGCTAGAAGGTGGTAGTAGATAGGAACACAATGATGCCTACTCTAAATTGTGGAGATGAATTTAGATGATCTCCCTATCTACTTCCAGCTCTGAAGTCTCTGAAGCTCTGGGAATGTTTAACATTATTTGAACATCTGCATAATCAGTGAAATATTTGGCAAAATGAACTTGCATTGGGGAAAAGTGCTGGGTTGCTTTCGGGCTCAAACCAGTTATAGCCTTCATCTAGCTAATTTGCTGACAGTGCAAGGAGAGCTTTTCACAGTGGCAATGAAGCAATATAGATCACTTTTCAGCTTCACTAGATTTTAATGCTTCCATTTTTTTATCTTTAGCTGTGGGTGATGGCTTTACAGTTGTAAATACAACTGAGCTCTCAATTGTTTATCCAGTCACCTCAGGGCTTTATGCATTCAGCCAAATGTTGGAAAACCGTTTAGCTTGTGGAGCACACTGGCTCCACCTACTGTCATATGAGAAAACACCTTCCTACCGTATCTTCATTCACAATTCTCTTAAATTATACCCTTTTGCACATTGTGCTTTTCCCTGAACTTTCTTTTTCATATTTTTGATATTTGAGTTTCCGTTTACCTCTCCCAACACAGTGAGACCCATCTCTAAATAAATAAATAAATAAAATAAATGTTAACAAAGTTATTGTCAGACTTCTGTTTCCACACAAGATGAAGAAACAAGAACCAGATTTATCCTCTTACCTGAAATAAGCAGAAGACAGGAGAAGAGGGAAGGGGAGGGGAGATAAAATATATGAAACAACTTGGCAGGCTTCCTGATGAGGAAACAAAGCAGGGAGTTCAGGAAGACCAAGGTGACTAATTTCACAGGAGACAGTATATGAGAGACAACTTCAGAGACAAAGAACTCGGGAAATCTATAAAGGGCCCCCTAACCATTCAGCAAAAGACTGATTAGCAGATGTATATGAGCAGACTAGTCGAAGCCAGGAAGGAATCATGGTGAAAATATTAGAGGGAACAGTACCAGGTGTTCACATATAGCCAGTACACACATGGCCAGAAACAGTACCTATTTCCACAAGCCGAAATAGTAAAATTTGCATCTCACTGGGCATTGGATAAAGGAATAAAGAAGGCCTGGCTTCAGTAATATGGAATAGCTAGTACTAGACTGAACCCTGTTCCAGACGCACCTAACAAATCACAAAAACAAAATCCAAAAGGATCAAACTGTTTCCAAGTAGCTTTACTGAAATCCAGAACAAAATTCAAGACTATTTATAGTAATACAAAAATTATTCGGCACCTAACAAAGTTTAAAAAAGCATGCTGTCTGGTATTCAATCAAAGATTACCAGGCATACAAAAAAAGCAAGAAACACAATCCATGAGGAAAATAATCAATTGGAACCAACCCAGAACAGATGTTAGAATTAGCAGACAAGGACTAAAACAGATCATATGAAAGGCTAGAAAATGCAAACTAATCTACAGTGACAGAAAGCAGATCAGTGGTTGCTGGGGGAGAAATGGTAGAACAGTTCAATACAGAAGGAGGGCTTAAATAAAACTTGAAGGTGAAGGATATGTTACTATCTTGTTTGTGATGGTTTCACAGGTATAAGCCAATGTCAAATTTTAATTTGTACACTTTAAATATGTGCAGTCTGTTTTGCATCTCATGTTTCTTAGCTCTAGTGTCATCCTTTCTCATGGTCAGTTTCCTTGTTTGCACTCACTACATTTTCCGGTTGATTCCAGAGAAAAGATATGTTGTAAGTGTATTTTTTTAATCCTTGACTGAAAATGTTTTCTTCTACCCTCTCAGTTAATTGATTATTTGTCTTGACATTAGCACCTCTGCTGAAAATCATTCTTTTGAAATTTGGAAAATATTGTGCCACTTTATTCTTCCCATAATCTAATTCATAAAATATTGTTTAGTCATTTCTTTCTCCATTTTATCTACTTATATCTTCTACTGGGGTTTTTACTATTCCTTTGCTATTCATGTTTGCACTTTGTTTTTGTGAAGACAAGAGCAAAGATCAAATTAAGATCCATTAATTAAGCCTTCTATGTTTTGCTAGAAACAGAAACTAGAAATTGAAACATTACTAGAAAAATGAAATGTTAAAGAGACATACAAAATGTAAACTGCAATTTGTTGCTTTTTCATTCCAAGTAACAAAATTAAGCCAATCCTGTATTCATCTTGTCATACTGCACCCATGGACCACAATTTCAGTGCATTGGTAGAGGCTGCCTTCCCCAACTCATTTTTTGCTGTATCTCTGAGGTTCTTCCTGAGATCCTTTCCTTGCTTGCCTTTAGAAATTAGAATTTCCTTTAGTGGGTTTGCTGGTGCGAAATTTTTAGTTTCATTTGTCTGAAAGTATCTTTATTTTATTTGGATTATTGTGAGAAATTTTTGGTGAGTACAGAATTTTTTTTCAGCAACTTGAAAATATCTTCCCAATGTCTTTCTGAGAAGTTACTTGTTTAATTGTTGTTAAAGGCTACATGAATGTATCTTTATTTAAAGTGTTATTGATTAACCTAAATGTCTTCTTGTGTTTTTCTCTTAAAGGGAATACAGTGAGTAACCTGATCATGATTATACCTCCAATGTTCGGTGCAATTCAGAGTGTTAGAGACGGTCTGGAAAAACGGTACATTGCTTCTTATTTAGCACTCACAGGTAAGTATAACACTATTCAAATGGGCCAGTTTGCTCATTCATTTCTAAAAGCAGTTTTCAATTTTGTGTTACATAACTTGAATATATTCTGAAACTTCTTAGTTAAAACTCCAGAAACTTTGCCAGTGGTTGAACTGCATTTTGATTAAAATGTTTTAGAAATTACAAAATATTTTAAGCATACAAAAAAGAATAGAGATAATATAACAAATATACCCACATATCTTACTACCCAGTTTTGTCAGGTCCTAACAATTTATAATATTTGTTTCAGACCTTTTTCTTTTTTAAGGAAATTACTACAGATAAAATTGAAAGTCCTTTGTATTCCTCCCTAATTATATGCCCCTCAGCCTCCCAGCCCATCCCCTAAGAGCGAACCTCAATCTTGAATTTGATGCTTATCATTTTCTCATGTTTTCATGTTTATACTATGTATGTATATATCCTTAAAAGTATACATAGTATGGTTTTGCATAGTTTTCAACTTTTTGGAAAGGATACCATCCAACTTTTTGTGACTTACATATATTCTACTTGTCTGTGAGGTGGTGGACTGTGTCTTAATCATCTCTGTGTCCCTATTGTCTGGCAGTTTAGTGTTCCTCAATAAGTACTGGGTGGATGGGTAAATCACCTATACCAGGGCGTAACGTAGTGAAATCACTTCTGTCTTCTGTCATGATCTTGCATCATCATAATAAATAAAAAATGCCAAATAAAGTGGATTCTTTCTAGTAGTTTCGTTTTTTAATTTTCTTTTCTGTTTTTTTTTTGTGTGTGTGTGTGTGCAGTGGTACAATCTCGGCTCACTGCAGCCTCAACCTCCCAGGTATAAGCGATTCTCCTGCCTCAGCCTCCTAAGTAGCTGGGACCACAGGCGTATGTCACCATGCCTGGCTAATTTTTGTATTTTTGTGTAGAGACAGGATTTTGCCATGTTGCCCAGGCTAATCTCAAACTCCTAAGATCAAGCAACCCTCCTGCCCTGGCCTCCCAGAGTGCTGGGATTATAGGTGTGTGTGCCACTGTGCCTGGCCCTATTTCTTTCTTATAACTCGCTAAAGGCTCTTTCTTTTTTTTTTTTTTTTTTTTTTTAGCTCATAGTGAGTATTTCCACATTGACAGAAAGGACTTCTAATTATCCCAAAACTGTAAGCTATAGTGAATCATGTCAGATTCTACCTTAGATTATTTATTAGATATGAGAGACTTTAATTTTTAATTTCAGAATCTGTTGCTCATATGCATTTTAAGAAAGTTACTTGATTTATCTTCAAAAGGAAGACTTGTCTACAAACTTATCCCTTTGCTTTTTTTCTGGGGTGTTTTCATAATGTTCATAAAACATGGACAAATCACACTCTGTAACAACAATAAGAATAAAAAGACCTGAGGGACTTCCAATTGCCCTAGGATAATGGTGGCCTCCTAAGTTAGAGTTTGTCCACTTATTCTCCCAGAAAAACATACAGATTAATAAGGAAAACAAATGAAACTACATGCAGCCCACACTTTCAGCCTTACTAGGAGAAAGAATATTATGAACTTCAATTTATTTTAAGATAAGAAATAAACACCAAATTCCAACAGAACTGTTTTCAGTGTTTCAGACTTGGAGATGTTTGAAAAACTATATGGAAAAGAGAAGAGAGGACTCAAGGGCCTAATTCTGACAAAATTGGCAATAGAAAGATAAAACTCCACAATAAAGGCAGAATCTATGAAAGCAGTCTAAGATCTGGTAGGTCACAGTACTGTCTAAAGGTAAAAGACTTGAAAGTGTGTCAGACCTAAGGTGGCAGTTTTGGAAAGGCATCACTTCTGGGAAAGAGATAAGTAGAAAGGGGGAGGTGCCCTTTGGAGATGTGTTAGTGAAAGGAAAGAAGAAAGTTGGGGGGGAATTAAGATCCTACTGAAAACAAAGAGTTACAAAACACATCAACCTCTTCTCCCTTCACTGCTCCCCCGAATATTACATGTTTCGTATATATAGATATGAAACCTCACTATTCTGACCGAAGTGGCCAGTCTTGAATTAGGAATCTTATAAGCCACTTAAAATCTTTACTCTCTCTATAAAATAGACTCCCAAAATGCAGCCTATTTCCATACAAAATTAGGGTAAAAAGAAAACAGAAAATGAGAATCAAAACCATTTGGCTGATAGAATTTCTTCCCCACAACAAACTATGAAACAGAAGGAAGATGTAATACAATACTCCTAACTGAATTAAATAGCCTCAAACAACGAAATGAATCAAAAATTTAAAAACTAATAACAGAAATCACTCCATTACTCCCCTCAAAAAAGACGAAACAAAATTAGAATTCATTGAACTTAATAAAGAAATTAAGACTAAATTACAGTGTGCTTGAGGGAAAGTAGAGTCTACTGAATGTTTAATAAGGACTGTTGTAGAAAGTCAGAGAAACAAGCAAGAAAATCAAAAGGAGATAAAGAAATAAAAAAGGTCAGAGAGAAAATGATTGAAATGGAAGACAGGCAAAAAAGATCCAATATGCATATAATTGGAGTCCCTAGGTAACATGGAGGGGAACCAATGAAACATAATTATATTTAAAATTATCATTCAAGACAACTTTCTGGACATAAAAAAAGACATTAATATGTATGTTGAAAGGTACAATTTTGCCTAGTAAACTGACTTAGAATGATCAATTTTGAGATAGAGCCTAGTAAAACTATTGGATTGTAAAAATGAACTTACTCTCAAAGCTCTTGAAAATAAGCCTTGATTACTTACAAAGGACCAAAAATTAAACTGGCATCAGACCTTATCAGTAATATACAAAAAACCAGTGGAGCAGCATTTTCTAAAAAGTGAAGAGGAAGTATAAGCCAAGGATTTTATATTCCAACCAGGTTGTTCTCCAGGTGCTCTAGTTATAGAAAAACAGTTTTAAACCTGCAAATACTCATGAATACTGTACACATGACTCCTTCCTGATGAATCCACTGTTACTGCACTGTTCAATTTAGTAGGTGCTAGTCACATGTTGCAATTTAAATTAATTACAGTTAAATAAAATGTAAAATTCAGTTCCTTTGTCACTCTAGCCACATTTCAAGTGCTCAATACTCACATATGGCTTGTGACTACTATATTAGGCAGTGCAGATATAGAACATCTTCATTACTGCAGAAAGTTCTACCAGCCACACTGTACTAGAATGTCCATCCAGTCATAAGAATACTGAAAAAGGCTTAATGCAAAAATAATTCCTAAAACAACAACAAAACATCCTGTATTAGTTTGTTTTCATGCTGCTGATAAAGACATACCCAAGACTAGGAAGAAAAACAGGTTTACTGGACTTACAGTTCCACATGGCTGGGGAATCATGACCTTACAGTCAGGGCAGAAAGCAAGGTGGAGCAAGTCACTTCTTACATGGATGGTGGCAGGTAAAGAGAGAGCTTGTGCAGGGAAACTCCCATTTTCTAAAACCATCAGCTCTTGTGAGACTTATTCACTATCATGAGAACAGCATGGGAAAGACTCACCCCCATAATTCAATCACCTCCTACCAGGTTCCTCCCATGATACATGAGAATTGTGCGAGTTACAATTCAAGATGAGATTTGGGTGGGGACACAGCCAAACTGTATCATACCCCTTTCCTAAATATCAAAAGAATTTATCTTAAAGAGAGAAAAAGGGCCAGGCACAGTATCTCATGCCTATAATCTCAGTACTTTGGGAGGGCAAAGCAGGTGGATTGAGTGAGCCCAGGCATTCAAGACCAGCCTGGACATCATAGTGAGACCCTGTCTCTTTAAAAAAAAAAAAGAAAAGAAAAGAAAGAAAAAAGAAAGAAAGTGACAAAAAGACACGTTGCTTAGGGAAAGATGGTAAATATAAAATAAAACGTGATAATTATAATAAAACATGATAGAGTTGTTTAACTTAACTATTAAAAAAAGAGATATATTTCATCAAGCCTGGGCAACATAGTGAGCCCTTGTCTCTACAGAAAATTAGTCAGGCATGGTGGCACATGCCTGTAGTCCCAGCTACTCAGGAGGCTGAGGTGAGAGGATTGCTTGAGCCTAGGAGGTCATGGCTGCAGTAAACCAAGATTTCACCACTGCATTCCTGCCTGGGAGACAGAGTGAGACCCTGTCTCAAAAAAAAAAAAAAAAAAAAAAGATTTTCAAATTGGCTCACAAAGCAAAAGCAAGACCCAAGTTTATGCTATATGCAAAAGATACACCTAAAACAAAGTGATTCAGAAAAGTTTGACATCAAATAAAGTAGAATTCCTTTCAAAAAGCATTATTAATGCCTCTGTTATTAATGTCTCTGTAACGAATAATATAGCCACCACTTTTATATGGCAGAAATTGTGGGGGGGTTACAAAAAGAAATAAAAACATATAAATAATATAAGATTTTATGTCACACTTGGTACAAGAGAAGTCAAGTGACCAAAAAACCAAAAAACAATATTAAAAGACCTAAGCAACACAACTAATAAGGCAGATCTTAAAGATTTATGCTGAATGTTCCATCCTGATAATAGAGACTACACCCCCTTCTCGAGTGCGCATAGAATGTTCATAAAAACAAAGAAAACATGATAGATATAGTAATTACCCTAATCTGATCACTATACATTGTACGTATCAAAACATCACTATGTACTCCATGAATATGTACAATTATTTGTCAATTAAAAAATAAAATTTTAAAAATTCCAAAAAAACCCCAAAGAAAACAGTAATGTCCATGAAGTCGAAATATTAAAACATTCTCTGATCACAGTGCATCTACACTAGAAATCAACAACTAAATCAAACTAGAAAAAGGCTTCTATTTGAAATTATAGACTCTTCTATTAATTGTTGGTTAAAAGGGAAAATGGAAACTGAATGATGGAATTTCTGAAATATATTTGCAATGAAAACTCTGCATATCAGAATCTATGGGGATTTATTTCGAACAGCCATCAAGGATACTTCATAGACTTAAACACTTAATGAAAATAAAAGAGAAAATTTGAAAGAAGAAAATTTAATTAAAACTTCAACTCAAAAGGTAATTAAACAAGACAACAAAGTAAACCAAATGAACCTTAAAAGGAGGAACTTATCAAGATAAAAGCAGAAATTAACATAATAGGACAGAAACCAGTGGTACCAAGAAAAAAATAACATAAATGACTCTAATAAAAATACCAATAAGCTTTTTTTCCCCCTTGAATTAGACAAGTTGATAGTAAAGTCTATATGAAAAAATAAACATGCAAGGATATCTAGGAAATCCCTAAAAACTAGGAGAGCCCTAGGGGGCTACTGGCCCTATCAGATATGAAAACAAACTGTAAAACCTGCACAATTAGAATAGTATAGCACTGATATTCCAGTAGACCATACAGTGGAGTTTTTAAAAAGTGCGGAAATAGACCCAAACTTATATTGGGGTTTAGTATTAATAAAGATGGCATCTCTAGTCACTGGGGCAAATATAATGTGTTTTAATAAATGATGCTGAAGAAAAGAATTGGATGTGTGCCTTATACATAAGAATAAATTCTAAATTGATAAGAAGCCTAAAAGTAAAAATAAAAGTCTTACAACTACTAGGAGAAAACATATGTGCATTCTTACATGGGGAAGAATCTTTGCGGAAAGACTTTCTGTGATTCAAAATCCAGGTATAAGAAAGGAAAAGGTTGCAAATTATGTAAAAATAAAAAATAAAAACTTTTGTTATATGACATTTACGTTTATTGAAAAATAAAGCCACTTTTGTATGACAAAAAATAGCATAAGCAAACTCAAAAGCAAAAGGCCACATGGTAAAATTATTTGCAATACACATCACAAGAAAAGGTTTAATATCCCCAATACAATTTTTCTTTTCTTTTCTTTTCTTTTCTTTTTTAGACACAGTCTCGCTCTGTCGCCCAGGCTGTAGTGCAGTGGGACAATCTTTGCTCACCGTACCCTCTCCCTCCTGGGTTTAAGCAGTTCTCCTGCCTCAGCCTCCCGAGTAGCTGGGATTACAGAGTGCTCCAGTATGCCCAGCTAATTTTTGTATTTTTAGTAGAGATGGGGTTTCTCTACCATGTTGGCCAAGCTGGTCTTGAACTCCTGACCTCAAGTGATCTGCCCACCTCAGCTTCCCAAAATGTTGGTATTACAGGCGTGAGCTACCATGCCCGGCCAATAATTTTAAGCACTGAATTATAAAAGGATGAAAAATTCAATAGGAAAAAGTGGTAAGGACAGAAAATTCTCCAAGAAAGATATAAAAAATAGCTCACAAGTATAAGAAAAAATATTCAACTTAATAAGAGAAATGCAAATGAAAACTACACTGATACATTATTTCTCATTTATTAGATGGGCAAAATGTCAGACTCTTGACAACACACTATTTTGGCAAGGCTGTAGGAGACATAGGCATTCTTCGTGCATTGCTGATGAGAACACAAAAGTTTTTGAAGCTGAATTTGGCAATATGTAACAACTATATATGCATTTATCCTTTGACCCAACAATCACACTTTTAAGAATTTTCTTTGAAGATATGCCATCAACAGTTCAAAATTAAATGTACACAAGGTTACTGCAGTATTATTTGTAATTACAAAATAATGTGAACAAACTTACGAAAATTGGTTGAATAAACTGGTATATGTACATCATAAGTACTATGAAGATGTAGAAAGGATGAGAAATGTCCCTGAACTAATATGGATATGTTAAGTAAGTAAAAGATGAGAATGTAAAATAATATATATGGTATACAACTTTTTTGCTAGTAAAAAGAAAATATACACATTACTTACTTTTTCAAGAAGAAATAAGATGAACCAGAAAATAATGAAATGGTCAATGCAGAGGGTGGATAGAAACGGTGTGGAAAAGACAGAGGAGAGAATGACACTTCTGAGTATATATGTTTGTATTTTTACTTCAGAATTATGTTACTATTTCACATATTCAAAAATGTAACTAGGTTATCCAGACTAAATCTGAGTAACTTTTGAAATAGTATTCTCATTACATATCCTCAATCTGAAAACAAAAGAAAACCTCGCTTTGCAACATTTATTTACTATATGTTTATTGTTGGTAGTGGTATGGGTATAGCAATTCTGAAGCTGTCTTTGTATGCATTTTAGGATTTTGTTTTTTGGGGTTGTTTGTCGTGGTTGTTTTGAGACAGGTTCTTACTCTGCCACCTGGGCTGGAATGCAATGGTGCAATCATGGCTCTCTACAGCCTTGACCTCAGGGCTCAAGCAATCCTCCCACCTTGGTCTTCCTAATAGTTGGGACTACAAGCATGCACCACCATGCCTGGTTAATTTTTGTATTTTTTTGTAGAGATGGGGTTTCACCATATTGCCCAGGCTGGTTTGGAACTCCTGGGCTCAAGCGATCCACCCACGATGGCCTCTCAAAATGCTGAGATTACAGGCTTGACCCATTGCATTAGAAAAGCAAATTAAAAACTTTTTTTTGAGATCAGGGTCTTGTGCTCTCATCTAGGCTGGAATGCAATGGTGTTATCACGGCTTACTGCAGCCTCAACCTCCCAGGCTGAAGCAATCCTCCTACCTCAGCCTCTGAAGTAGCTGGGAGTACAGGTGTGCACCACTACACCCAGCTTATTTATTTATTTATTGGTAGAAACCGGTCTCACTGTGTTGCCCAGGCTGGTCTTGAATTCCTGGCCTCAAGAAGTCTTCGTCCTTCAGCCTCCCAGTGTGTTCAGATTACAGGCATGAGCCAGCATGTCTGGCCTTGAAAAACTATATTGATATTGTTAGGAGCTAGGATTCTCACTGTGGAAGAAGGGAGATACACATTTGGATGAGCAAGGCAAGGAAAAAACCCTGTGGTATTGGATTGGAGTTAGAGGTATCAGCATGTTTTTGTTTGTTTGTTTGTTTGTTTGTTTAATTGATTTCAAATGCTCTATAGTCTGAAAGGGCCTGGGAGCAATGACTGCTTAGTAGCAATGAATATACCTATTAATAGTGCTAGGCTTTGGTTTTTAAGTCTTTCTGCATTGAAAGGAACCAGAACTTCTTGGAGAAGTGGCCAATTTTTGGGCTAAGGCAGAGAAAGTACAAGATAAGCCTGGAACATCTTGTCAGAAAGTAAGAAAGTGCTAAAAAGCAAATCATGTCAAAGTGATACCGAAGGCAGTTTTGCCAAACCAGGACAATCTGAACTTAATAATGTGAAAAATATCAGTAATAGATTTTAACATGTGATATATAAAAAAATCCATGAGTTCCTGTGATTCTAAAAAACAAACCAATGGGGTGAGAAGAGAAAGCTTAAAAAAAGTAGAATGCCAACTAATAAATGTAAACAGAATGATAAAATAACTGACTCAGGCAAGAGTCATCAGTGAATATAAAACTATTGGGTCAGAGTGTTTGGTCAACAAGATAATTACAGCTTTACAGTATCTCCTCACAGATTACTCATTATTTACAAAGGGAAGAATATTAACAGTGGGGAAATCATCTTGTTTTCAAGTAATCAAAGTTAACAGCATTAATAATGGTACATTCAGCCTGGGCAACAGAGTGAGACCTTGTCTCTGCAAAACAGAAATCTTTTAAATTAGACAGGCATGCTGATGCATGCCTGTAGTCTCAACTACTCAGAAGGCTGAGGCAGGAGGATTCCTTGAGTCAAGGAGGTAGAGGCTGCAGTGAGCCAGGATTGTGCCTCTGTACTCCAGCCTGGGTGACAGAGTGAGATGCTATCTCTAAATACAAACAAAAACAAAGGTACAAACTGACAGCAGGTTCTTCCTGGTGTGATATACTGAAAAGGAAATATCATGATACAGTATTATTGCCAAAAGTGCTGAATGACATTAAGAGAACATAACCAGAAAAAAAAAACAAATTGAGGAGCCGTTTATAAAACAACTGTCCTGTATGCTTCTAAAATGTTAATGTCATGAAAAACAAATAATTCATCTTGAATTGTTCCAGATTAAAAGAGACATGACAGCTAAATGCAATATGTAATCACAGATTAGATTCTGGGTTGGGGCATGAGGGGAAGAAGCTCTAAAGGACAATATTGGGTGAATCAGCGAAAGTTGAATAAGGACTTTATAATAGATAATAATACTACATTAATATATATTTCTTGAATTTGCTTATTATCATATGATCATGTAAGAGAATGTCCATGCTTAGGAGATACATGTTAAAGTATTTAGGGGTAAAGGGTCATGCTCTCTGCAACTTACTTTCAAATTGTTGAGCAAAATAACAATGTGTTTATTGCTTTATTTTATATACTTAATTTTTTTTTAAAATAGAGATGGAGGTCTCACTATGTTGGCCTAGGTTGGTCTTGAACTCCTGGCCTTAAGCAGTCCTCCCACCTCGGCCTCCCAAAGTGCTAGGATTACAGGCATGAGACACTGCACCCAGCCAACCTTTTTTTTTTTTTTTTTGAGACGGAGTCTCGCTCTGTCGCCCAGGCTGGAGTGTAGTGGCCGGATCTCAGCTCACTGCAAGCTTCGCCTCCCAGGTTTACGCCATTCTCCTGCCTCAGCCTCCTGAGTAGCTGGGACTACAGGCGCCCGCCACCTCGCCAGCTGGTTTTTTGTATGTTTTTTTAGTAGAGACGGGGTTTCACCGTGTTAGCCAGGACGGTCTCGATCTCCTGACCTTGTGATCCACCCGTCTCGGCCTCACAAAGTGCTGGGATTACAGACTTGAGCCACCGCGCCCAGCCCAACTTTTTAAATATATTGAGAGAGAAAGATAAAATGCAAGATGTAATAATGAGTAAACCTAATTTAAGGGTGTTTGGGAGTTCATTGTAATACTTTTGTAACTTTTTTTTCTAAATGGGAAATGGGTTAAATATTTTTAAAATAAAATATTTAATTGTTTTAAAAGAATTGTTGAACATTTTAAAAGATTTATTGGTATACTATAATCAACTATAAGTATATATAGACAATACTATGTATAGTCTATAGTATGCCAAGCAACTTAACAATGAATGAGAGTTTTGGAATAAGTAAAGCTAGGAACAGAAGTGGGTAGCGATTATAGGAGTATTTTTCTGACTTATTTTTCTGACTTAATCTTTCTCTTCCTATCCATCAACTCTGGTGGTAAATGACTTCTTCCTCTGTGCTACTTCTATACCTTATTCTTACTTTTTGAATTGCACTTATATCACTGTATGTGGTACTGTTATAATGTTTTTAAGTATCTGTCCCTTCTATAAGACGAAGCTTCCAAAAAGTAGGGTTGAGTTTTATTTTTCTGGATTTTCTGCATTCAGCAATACCTGGTGCAAACTAAACACATGAGAATATTCGATGGATGAGTGAATGAAAAAAATGAATCCTTTATTTTAAACACCTCTAAACATTAGGCAAACTTTGCTGAAACTTCTTTTCTTATATTCTTGTTTGAATTTTACACTGAATTAAGTCTCCCCACCAAATATGTGTGTGTACACACACACACACACACACACACACACACACACACAGAAAGCAGGGAAGAGAAGGGGAGAAGAGAAACACAACTTTACCTGGAAACAGAGATTTTATTTCAAATAAAGAATATTTGCCGAATACCATAACAAGATTTTCAGTTTTTTGTTTTTTGACAAAAACCCATAACAACTCCTTAACTGATATGCACTTAGTTGTTGGTGTTGACAGAGATTTTGTAGAAAGAAGTGGGAATTTTGGCTTTGTGGAGAAATATTTCAGGAACAGACAATAATTTATGAGATTTCTGGTTTAGAGCATAGATCCACTAAGAATTCAGTCATTTTAAAATTTATTTGAGCTGGGCACAGTGGCTCACGCCTGTAATCCCAGGACTTTGGGAGGCCGAGGTGGGCAGATCACGAGGTCAGGATATCGAGACCATCCTGGCTAACACAGTGAAACCCAGTCTCTATTAAAAATACAAAAAATTAACCGGGTGTGGTGGTGGGCGCTTGTAGTCCCAGCTACTCGGGAGGCTGAGACAGGAGAATGGCGTGAACCCAGGTGGCAGAGCTTGCAGTGAGCCAAGATCACGCCACTGCACTCCAGCCTGGGCGACAGAGCGAGACTCCGTCTCAAAAAAAAAAAAAAAAATTATTTGAAAAATATTTACTGAGTATCTATTATGTGCTAGTTATAATTCTCAAAACCAATGTTCATTGGAGTTTATAGTCTAGCATGGGAGACAAATTAATTAGATAATTTTAATTTTTTATTTTTATTTATTATTATGTTTTGAGACAGAGTCTTGCAGTATAATTTGAAGTCAGGCAGTATGATGCCTCCAGCCTGTTCTTTTCACTTGAGGCAATATGATGCCTCAGCCTTGTTCTTTTCTCTTTCACTTAGCATTGCTTTGGCTATTCTGGCTCTTTTTTGGTTTCATATGAACTTTAGAATAGGAAATGACGATATTTTGATAGGGATTTCATTGAACCTGTGGATTGATTTGGGCAGTATGATCATTTTAATGATATTAATTCTTCCAATCCATGAGCATGGGATGTTTTTCCATTTGTTTCCAATTTCTTTCATTAGTGTTTTGTAATTTTCCTTGTAGAGCTCTTTTATCTCCTTAGTTAAATATATTTCTAGATATTTTATTATTATCATTATTATTATTATTATTATTTAACTATTGTAAATGGGATTGCCTTCCTGATTTGGCCCTCCAATAGATCATTGTTGGTTTATAGTAATACTATTGATTTATGTACGTTGATTTTGTATCCTGAAACTTTACTGAATTCATTGATCAAATCTAAGAGTTTTTTTGGTGGAGTCTTTAGGATTGTCTGGATATAAGATCATATAGTCAGCAAACAGGGCTAATTTGACTTCTTCTTTTCCAATTTGGATGTCTTTTGTTTTTTCTTTTGCCTGATTGCTCCAGCTAGAACTTCCATACTATATTGAATAAGAGTGGTGAAAGTGGGCATCCTTGTCTTGTTCCAGTTCTTAGAGGGACTGCTTTCAACTTTTCCCCATTAAGTATGATATTGGCTATGGATTTGTTGTATATGGCCTTTATTATGTTGATATATGTTCCTTCTATGCCTTGTTGAGGACTTTTGTTATGAAAGGGTGTTGAGTTTTAATGGATACATTTTTTGCATCTATTGAGATGATCATATGGTTTTTGTTCTTCATTCTTGTGTGATTATTTGCATTTATTGATTTGCATATTTTGATTTTTGTATTTGCATATGTTTAACTATCTTTGCCTCTCTGGGATGCATGCCATTTGATCATGGTGTATTATATGTTTTTGATGTGCTGTTGGATTTGATTTGTTAGTATTTTGTTGAGTTTTTTTGTGTCTATGTTCATCAGAGATATTGGTCTGTAGTTTTCTTTTTTGTTTTTGTGTGGTTGTCTGGTTTTGGTATCATGGTGATTCTGGCTTTGTAGAATTAGGAAGAATTGTGTCCTCCTTGATTTTTTGGGGTAGTTTCAGGAGGATTGGTATTAGTTCTTCTTTGTATGTTTGGTAGAACCCGGCAGTGAATCCATCTAGTCCTAGACTTTGTTTTGTTGGGAGATTTTTTTTTTTTTAATCACTGATTCAATATCACTAGTCATTATTGATCTATTCAGGAGTTTCATTTCTTCCTGGTTCGATTTGAGGAGGTTGTATGTTTCCCAGAATTTATCTGTTTCCCCTAAGCAGAGTGTATAGTTGTTTATAATAGTCTCTGATGATTTTTTGTATTTTTGTGGTATCAATTGTAATGTCTCCCTTTTCATTTCTGATTGTTTTTATTTGGATCTTCTCTCTTCTTGGTTAGTCTAGCTAGTGGTTTATCAATTTTGTTTATCTTTTCAAAGAACCAACTTTTCATTTTGTTGATCCTTTGCTTTTTTTGTTTGTTTGTTTCATTTATTTCTGCTCTTATCTTTGTTATTTCTTTTCTTCTGCTAACTTTGGGTTTGGTTTCTTCTTGTTTTTCTAGTTCCTTGAGGTGTGACATGAATTGTTAATTTATGATCTTTCTACTTTTTTGATGTAGGCATTTAATGCTGTCAACTTCCCTCTTAGCACTGCTTTTGCTGTATACCACCAGTTTGGGTATGTTGTTTCCATTTTCATTTATTTCAAAAGATTTTAAAATTTGTATCTTACTTCCTTCATTGACCTAGCGATCATTCAGAAGCATGTTGTTTAATTTCTGTGTGTTTGTATAGTTTCCACAGTTCCTTTGGTAGTGATTTCTAGCTTTATTCCACTGTGATCCTAGAAGATACTTAATACAATTTTGATTTTTTAAAAAATTTTAAGATTTGTGGACCAACATGGTATATCTTATATAGTGTTCCATGTGCTGATGAAAAAAATATATATTCTGTAGTTGTTGGGTAGAATGTTCTGTAAATATCTATTAAGTTCATTTGATCCAAAGTCCAATGTTTCTTTGTTATTTTATCTTGATGATCTATCTAGTGCTGTGAGTGATGTGTTGAAGACCCCCCACTATTATCATATTGCTGTATACTTCTTTCTTTAGGTCTAATAATGCTTGTTTTGAGAATTTGAGTTCTCTAATATTGGGTGCATATATATTTAAGACTGTCATATTCTCTTGCAGAATTGATGATACCTTTATCATTATATAATGACCTTTGTCTTTTTTTTTTTTTTGTTTTTTTTTTTTTTTGTTTTTTTTTTTTTTCTTTTTTTTTTTTTTCAATGAATTTTTCATTTCCAGAATTTCTGTTCGGTTTTTGTTTAAAGTCTATTTTATCTGATATAAGTATAGTTATTCCTGCTCACTTTTGATTTCTGTTTTCATAGAATGTCTTTTTCCACCCCTTTACTTTCAGTCTATATGTATCTTTACAGGTAAGGTGAGTTTCTTGTATGTAGATATCGCTGGATCATGCTTTCTAAAATCCATTCTGTCAATCTGTATATTTTAAGTGGATCATTTAATCCATTTACATTCAAGGTTAATATTGATATGTGAGGCTTTGTTCCTGTCCATTGTTAATTGTTTTCTAGTTGTCTTTTTGTCTTTGTGGTTTAATGAAATTCTATTCTGTTCCCATTTGGTTCTTTTCCTCCGTTGTGCAGTTGTTTTATAAGACTTACGAGTTTTATATTTTCATGTATTTTCATGATGGTGATTGTTGACCTTTCATTTCCATGTTTTTAAGACTCCTTTGAGCATCTCCTGAAGGACCAGTCTAGTGGTAACAAATTCTCTCAGTATTTGCTTCTCTGGGAAAGACTTTATTTTGCCTCCATTTGTAAAACTTATTCTGGCAGGATGTAAAATTTTGGGCTGATTCTTTTTTTCTTTCAGCACTTTGATAATCCCATTCCATTCTCTTCTGGCCTATAAGGTTTCTTTTAGAAAGTCTGCTGTCAGTTTGATGGGGTTTCCTTTATAGGTGACTAGATGCTTTTCTCTTACTAATTTTAAAATTCTTTCTTTTACTTTTACTTTTGACATTCTGAATATAATATGCCATAGTGATGTCCTCTTTGCTATGCCTCCTGAATCTGGATGTCTAACTCTCTTGCTTGACTTGGAAAGGTTTTATTGACTATTTCCTTAAATATGTTTTCTGAACTTTTGATCTCTCTTCCCCATTGGAATACTGATAATTTGTAAGTTCAGTCACTTCGTGTAGTCCCAGAAGTCTTGAAGGCTTTGTTCATTCTTTTTTATTATTATTTTCCCTATTTTTGTCTGATTGGATTATTTCAAAAGACCTGTCTTCAAGTTCTGAGATTCTTTCTTCTTAGTCTAGTCTATTATTGAAGATTTTAAATGTATTTTGTATTTTTTTCAATGAATTTTTCATTTCCAGAATTTCTGTTTGGTTTTTGTTTAAGATATTTATCTCCTTGATACATTTCTCATTTATATCCTGAATTGATTTTCTGATTTATTTATATTGGTTCTCAGATTTCTCTTGTATCTCATGGAGCTTCTTCAAAATCAGCATTTTGAATTTTTTATCTGGCATTTCAAGGAATTATTTTTGGTTGGGACTGGTGCAGGACAACAGTTGTGGTCCTCTGATGGTGTCATAGTTTCCTGCTTGTTCATGTTTCCCATGTCCTTCCATTGATATCTAAACATCTGGTTTAGTATTCACTTGTTTCAATTTTTTGAAATTGCTTTTGTAGGGCAGAATTTTTTCCTGAAGATAGATATATGTTGTTGGTTGAATAGGATGCTTTGGCTTTGATTTTGGGTGCCTGCAGTAGTGTGGTCTTTGTATGACTTCTTTGGTAGTACACAGGTTCAGTGGTATCTGTTATTTCCTCTATGGCTTAGGGTATAGTTAGCTGAGGCTGTGGTGAAGTTTTGCTGGGGGCTTGGACACCTGCTGAGCCAGTATTCACACCCCACTGGTGGCAGAAGTAGGCTGTGTGTCTGTTTTAAGTCTCCAAAACAGCATACGCTGGCACTAGTGTTAGTGGGTCCTGGAGAGCCAATTCTTGGGCCTGTACTTCACTTGCTTAGAAGCTAGTAGTGGAAGCACAGTAGGCCAGGTATGTGGGCAGGTTCTCAGACTCCTGGGCAGCTGGTATGATACAGGTAATGGCAATAGTGGTAGTGGAGCAATCCACTGGAAGCCAAGTGGTCTTCGTTGGTGTTGCTAGTAGCTGTGATGGGTTGGGCAGGCTAGTCCTCAGTCCCACAGCTGCCTGAAACAGGGTGATAGGTATTGTCTTAGTTATAAGCAGGAGAGTCTGGTTTCCCTGTGCCTCCCTCGGCTGGTTGGTAGTTGCAGCCGGGTAACCTCAGTCTGAGGGCACAGCCTTGCATTAAATTCTCAAAATGGTGCTAGCTGGGGCCTGTGACCAGAGAGGGCAAGGCCCCTCTCAGGTGTGTAGCATGGGCAAGTGTGAGGAGTGTGGTCTGCTTAAGTTTTAGTCGCACAGCAGTCTGTAGCAGAGCAGTGGGTATTATTCTTGGTATATGTAAGAAAGCCTGATTTCCCTGTCCCTCCTCGGCCAGGCAGCAGATGCAGCCTTATCAGCTTGAACTGAGCCCAAGGGCAAGGCATAGCCCAGCATTAAACTTTCTAAATGATGCCTTGGACCTGCGACCCGGAGAGGGAAGGGTGCACCTAAGAAGGCAGCATGGGCAAGAAGCTGCAGGGAGTATGATCTGCTTGAGTCTCAGTTTCACAGCAGTCTGTAACAGGGTGGTGGGTATTGTCCTAAGTATTAGTGGGAGAGCTTAGCTTCTTTGTCACTCCTTGACCAGGTGGTGGCTGCAGCCACATCAGCCCAAACTCAGCCTGAGGGTGGAGCACAGCCCAGCATTGAACTCTCAATATGATGCCTAAGGTCAGGACTAGGTAGGGCAGGGCCCCTCCCAGGTAAGCAGCGTGAGCTAGAGGCTCTGGAGAGTGTGGTCCACCCGCGTCTCAGTTGCAACGGTAGCCCCAAGCAGGGCAGTAAGGACTCCCCAGGGGTACATGGGAGCACCCAGTCTCCCCTCCCCTCCTTGGAGCAGCGTAGCAACAGCAGCTTCATCTGTAGATTCCTGGTATCTAGGCTGTCACTATGGCATTTAGCCAACGCTGGTCTCGGCTTGGATGCCTGTGGGATTTTGTGTTGATTCCCTTTTGGAGCAATATCTCTGGGCAATCTCCAGGTAGCTTCCTGTGTCAGCCCACAGGGATTGAGGGGTTTTCCCTAGCCAAAATTGTAAAAGCCCATTTTGGAGTGTGTAACTCTGGGGGTTTCTCTCTTCTTGTTTTTCTACATCCAGGACCCTCTCCAGGCTTTCAGTCAGTCCCTGGCTAGCCAAGTTGCCTTAAACCCTCTCTTTATTCACTTTTGGTGCATCTTGTCACTTCTATAGTGAATCCTAGTGTTCTCTCCTAGACAGTCTGTTTGAAAGATATCTGCTTATTATTCTGGTTCCTCTCTGTGGAGGAGACACACACTACCTGTGTCTTGTCAGCCATCTCTCCCTCTTTTCCTTCAAAGTGCCTGATATTCTTAGGTACTGGCAATGAAAAGATGAACAACACACCTTCCCTGAGCCAGAGAAATTTATGACAGTTCCCAAGAGGAGAGCGTACACTACACTACACAGGGCCTCATGGGGAAGCACCAGGACCCAAAGTGATTTTCATCAGAAAAGGACCATTGGAAATTCTTTGCATGGAGGAAGCTTAATTAAATTTAGTGTGATCATATCTATAGTCTGTCACTGCCAGAGTAAATAAAAGTCATCTTAAGTGATCTTAACATTTTACCTCTTATCAAGGAGAAATTGAGTGGATGCTTTAGCATACTATATTCTGGTCTAATAGACTTTTAAATTGTAGCAATAGGCATCAAATCAGTGTGCCATGGAAAGGATTTTTGGAAATCATTTTACAGCTTGCTTAGTAGCTCATTTATTCCCCCCTCTCTTTTTTAGTCCAATTTGCCAAAAATATTAGTGACCTGTTTTTTAGTCTGATAAATAGTAACACTGAAGAAAAACTTGGGGAAAGCAATGAAAAATATTCATAATCCCATCATCCAACAGAAATAATATTTTAATGTTTGATTAATAGTTCCAGTACTTGTGCATATGGAAGTATGATTTTCAGCCACCACCTGGCCAAGGAGTGACAGAGATAGATAGATAAATGTAGACAGATTCAAAACTACATTTTGAATAAACACGTTTAACCTAGTAGCCCAAACCCAGGAACAGGACCAATCAGAGATGCAGAAACCACAGATAGCTAAGTAGCCCATGTAGTCAGTGAACAGGAAATGAAATGAGATAGCCCGTACCTAGCTTGGTAGAATTGCCTAAGGCAGAAAGCAGGCAGCTGCAATGGCTCTTCATGTGGTTCCTATGGGCCTCAGTTGTGGCTTACGTTTCATAGGGTTTTAGGCTGGAGCTAGAATAAGACAATAATTAAATAACAAATTATTTTCTAAGAAAAAAGATGTAAAAGATTATAACATCTAGTCTCATTTTTACTATTACCATGTCTGTTATTGCTGTAGCTCCATTCTGGCGCTCTCTCTCTCTCTCTGTCTCTGTGTGTGTGTGTGTGTAGGTGTGTAGGTTACAATAATAAGGTTACATACTAGTTAAAAGATAAATTAGAGAATGATCAGTTCCCTTGAGGGTAGATGGGAAACAATTTAAAAAGCTCTTTTTAAATAGCCTAAATGGCTTCTTATCAGTATAAAGATAAAGTTCAAACTTCTTAGGACAACTTTCCAAGGTTCATGCTTTCAATTACTGCACTCTACTGCCCCCTAATATGATAGTGCATTTTGTTTCTATTGTGAATGCTATCTTCACTTGGAAAGCTACAGCCATGCATGCCCTGGAAATCATAGCTGGCATTGTTTTGACAGTAGTAATAACACTAAAACCTCTGAATATGTAGATTTTATGTCATATACCAGGTTGCTGATGCCTTGACACTTTATAGAAACATGACCTTCTCCTTGTATCATGTATTCTAGGTCCCTTCTTATGCATTATGGTAAACCATGATGTGATTTAAAAGGAGCTTGTAACTCTTGGGCTTTTACATTTCTGTCATGGCAAATAAGCTAACTTGCTTCCGAAATCTAATTATGTCATCTTTGTACATGACTTTTTCATAGCTTGAGTTAGACTAGCAAATAAAATTCATCGATACCTATTGTATGCCAGACACATGGTAGATAATCCTCATAGCAACCTTTCATGACAAGTATCCTTATTTCATAGCTAAGGCAACTGAGTCTCAGAGATTTAAACAGCTTTCTAAAGTTGGTAAGTGATAAGTGATAAATCTGGGATTCTAGTCTAGGTCTGATCCCAAAATCCTTGTACACTATTTCTACTGTGATCAGATGAGTCAAAATAAATGTATATCAGAGCATATTTGTGTTTTATTGTAACCTTGAAAAACTTTGGCTGATAGTTTGCCAAGATATCTGAATCCAGAGGTTCCAACTAAGTGAAATTCTATTATATACTTGAGAAACTCTTAAAACTATAGTAAAATGTTGTGAATATGAACATCTGATTAGAAGATGCAGATGGTACCCTGACCTCCTTGTTCCAATTTCAGTTCTATTTTGATTGTATCTGTCTTCACTTTGGACATGACCATATGGGGAAACTTATCCCTATTACTTATTTTGTGGAATGTGCTGGATAATTTCTACAGATATGAATTTTATATTAACTTTGATGTCACAAGCAAGTCAAATGCAGCTCTTCATCATGATGAAATGTTGGCTAAAAGAGTCACCTTGATATTAACAAAATATTTTATTCTTCATGTGACTAACTCAGTGTGCATGCAAGAAGAAAGAAAAATGCTTAGATTCCTTTTTAAAATTATCTTCAGAATTTCTAATTTTTATAAATTAAGGACCAATAAATGCAATTTTGTTTTCACACATTTGACATTTGTTCCTTTGACTTAAATAACTTCTCCACTCTTTATTTTCCTATTTGTGGTGATTTGAATAATTTTTCAGAAAATATGTACTTTCTGATAAGTTGTAGTGTGTCAATAATGAAAACTGTTCTATGGTGCTAAACTTCACCTGTTCTCCAACCCTGGCTACCTCTTTCTAGTCAACCATTTTCTGTTTAAGTGAGATAACCTATTTGAAAATCTGTATTCCTTAGCACATGGGTTCTAATCTGGACTTTGTCTGCCTTGCTAGGTTCATCTTCTGTAACTCTCCCACGTATACCCAACAGTTTAGCTATATCAAACTACTTGCTGTTTTCAGTACGATATGTATTTTCACATCTCTGCCTTTAACCTTCTTTGTCTGGTGAACTCCGCATAGCTATCACTTAGGACTCTGCTTTCTCTAGAAAGCCACCTTTTAAATCTTCCTTAGTCTGCTGCTAGGATCAGATAACTTTTCTGCTCTCCCACAGAATACAGTGCATATCTTTATTATAGCATTTAGTGCACCATATTGTAATTATCTGTGTACTTCCTAACTTTCTCCTAATATACCTTAGAAGTCAAGAGGGAATGTGGTAGAATATGAGGTTGGAGAGATTTGGGCGGGAGCCAGATCACACAGGGCCTTACCATAAGCCAGAGTAGAGTCTAAAGTTTATTCTAAGAGCAATGGAAAGCCAATGGAGGGTTTTAAACAGAAGAGTGACATGATCATATATATATATATATATATGAATATGTGTGTATGTATATCTGTATATAAATATAGATATAGATTTGAGGCAGGACATCACTCTGTCACCCTGGCTGGAGAGCAGTGGCACAATCATGACTCACTGCAGTCTCAATCGCCTAGGTTCAAGTGATCCTGCCACCTCAGCCTCCCTTGTAGCCGGGACCATAGGCGTGCACCACCATACCAACTAATTTTTTACAATTTTTGTAGAGACATTGTGTCACTATGTTTCCCAGGCTGAGCTGGTCTGGAAGTCCTAGGCTCAAGCAATCCTCCTGCCTTGGCCTCCCAAAGTTGTAGGATTACAGGCATGAACCATTGTGCCAGGCCCAGAATTTACAAAGGAAGAAAAATTCCAAAGCCAATTTGGAGATTTTTCTCTTGATAGCCTTGTTATAACCACAGAAAGTATGTTTTGTTGAGAGAAAGATAATATGGACGATCTTTTCTGTCTTTTCCTGAATTTACTAAGATCTAAAAATTATACTTGCCCTCATTTTTCTTTCCATCAAATGAAAATATGTTTGATTCTAAATATGTGCCTTACATTTGCACTTCTGCCTTTTGAATTATTTTATAACTTGGTTCCTCTAATTTTGTCTTGATTCATATCCTTACCATGAAATGATCCTCTCCTAAGTTTTGGATCAGCCCTGACTTTTTAAAATTTATATACTAAAATCAGAGGTTCTAAAGTACCTGTGTCTTATCAAAAACAATTTATGTACAGCCTTAAGTTATAACTTATTTTTTACACAAGATTCATAAATAAAAATCTTAATGGAAATAAATTATGCAGCAATTGCTAACTTTGGTGGAATATTTTTATTGCTCCTTTACTTTTGTGTCTTGCTGATTTTTATAGCTAGAAGCGTTTTTTTACTCTCCCCTCCACCATTAAAACATATCATAGTATTCCCTTAAAGTGGATATAATCACAATGATGAAACATTTTAAGAGGCTCACAATAGCCGTTTTGATCCTCTTGGTCTTCTTTTCTTTCCAGTGTTTTAATGTGTCTGGAGAACATTTCAGTTCATCATTGACTAGAGAGAAAGTGACCAAAATTGCTTTCTGAATTCTCCCTTGATTTCTTGTTAAATGTGGAGACATGACTGGGTTTCCCCCATCTGGTTCACTTCAGAGAGCTAATTTCAGGTACCTTCTTTTATTTCTCCCCCTTCCTTCTCTCCTTCTGCCCTATTTCTTGTGAGATAGTGGATTATCAAAGGAGAAGAAAAAAAAAAAATCAGCCATTCAGTGAATACCTAATAAGTGTTCTCTATATGCCTGGCACTGGGCTAGTTTCTAGTGATAGTGAACCGTGGAGACCTAGACTGTGCCTTTTATGAACCTTAGAATCCAACAGTGATCTTTGGGTCTTTATGGGCAACAGTCATTGACAGCCCTTTAAAATACATGTACCAGGGCACCCACTGAATGAGAAGCTTCTGGACTGGCCTGGCATTTTAAAAGCTGTATGGGCAAAACAGTATGATCCAAAAGCTGATAATTACTGGCCTTGTCAAACATTATTTCTTGGATGCTTTGTATAGTAGACTTAACTGGAGAGGAAGCAGAGGAAGATTTGACTTAGGAGATGACACTTAAAATGAATCTAGGATACACACTGAAGTATTAAGGGGTAAAAGGACATGATATATCAATTTACTCATAAATGTTCAGAAAAATATTATATATATATATACACACACACACACACACATATATATATGAAAATTAGCCAGATGATAAAAATTGGTGAATCTGAACCAATATGTAGAACATATACAAGAATTCACTATACTATTCTTTTTTTTTTTTTTTTTTTTTTTGAGACAGAATCTGGCTCTGTCGCCTAGGCTGGAGTGCAGTGGCACAATCTCGGCTCACTGCAACCTCTGCCTCCCAACTTCAAGGGATTCTCCTGCCTCAGCCTCCTGAGTAGCTGGTACTACAGGCGCCTGCCCCCACGCCCAGATGCCTGGCTAATTTTTGTATTTTTAATAGAGATGGGGTTTCACTAAGTTGGCCAGGCTGGTCTCGAACTCCTGACCTCGTGATCTGCCCGCCTTGGCCTCTCAAAGTACTGGGATTACAGGTGTGAGCCACTGTGCCCGGCCGCTATACTGTTCTTTCAACATTCCTGTAAGTTTGAAATTACTTCAAAAGAAAAAGTTGAAAGAAACAAAAAGCAAACAATAAAATGGCTGTAGAAGTTGCCTAAGATTTCTTTTTTTTTTTTTTTAAGACAGAGTCTCATTCTGTCACCCAAGCTGGAGTGCAGTGGTGCAATCTATCTCAACTCATTGCAACCTCCGCCTCCCAGGTTAAGTGATTCTCCTGCCTCAGCCTCCCAAGTAGCTGCAATTACAGGTGCCTGTCACCACGCCCGGCTAATTTTTGTATTTTTAGTAGTGACAGGGTCACTATGTTTGCTAGGCTGGTCTCAAACTCCTGACCTCAAATGATCTGCCCGCCTTGGCCTCCCAAAGTACTGGGATTACAGGTGTGAGCCACCGCACCCAGCCACGAAGTTGCGTAATATTTCAATAAACAGAGAGACAGGCTGGGGACAAGTGGGACTGAACAGTGGAAAGAGTAAGTATTCCAGGCAGAAGTGACAGAATGAGCACAGGATGAGCAAAGGCAAAGCAGACTAGAGTTAATGGTGTGAGATCAGAGACCAAAGGCAATCAGCCATGACTGAACTACAAGCTACAGTGGAAGAAATCAGCAGAGCCAGATTATGAAGCTCCATGTATGCCTTGTAAGGAGTTTATTCATTATTTAAGCTAGCAGTTAAAATAGGATGCACACACTACAGGGAGTGAGAAAAATCTTTTGGGATGCAGGAAGAAAACTCTTTAACTTCTATTTGTGGCTGGGTGTGGTGACTCACACCTGTAATCCCAGCACTTTGGGAGGCTGAGATGGGTGAATTACTTGAGGTCAGGAGTTCAAGACCAGCCTGGCCAACATGGCAAAACCCTGTCTCTACTAAAAATACAAAAAAATTAGCTGGGCGTGGTGGTGGGTTCCTGTAATCCCAGCTACTCAGGAGGGTGAAGCAGGAGAATTGCTTGAACCTGGGAGGTGGAGGTTGCAGTGAGCCAAGATTGCACCATTGCATTCCAGCCTAGGTGACAGAGTGAGACTCTGTCTCAAAAAACAACAAAACAAGACAAAAACTTCTATTTGTGTATAGTTACTTATTTACCTCATTTTAAAAAAATTTATATTTCATGTGTTTTAAAATATGTATAGTATCTTAGCACCACAGTGTGTATACAGTGTACAAATATACATACATAGGGTTGCTTTAAAATATTTTTGATATCAAAATTGGAAAGCTAGTCTTTAGACATTTTCCTACCTTGTAACCTGAGTGATATTTTTAAAATGCAAAAGTGATTATGTCAATTCGTATGTGCATGTGTATGTGTCATTTTTTAACAACTGTACTTTCTCCTTAGGATAAAGTCCAAATCTGAATCAGAATCAGATTTTAACATGGCTTTAAAAGTTCTTTTTTTTTGAGATGGTGTTTCACAAGAGCCAGGCTGGAGTGCAAATGGCGCGATCTTGGCTCACTGTAACCTCTGCCACCCAGGTTCAAGCGATTCTCCTGCCTCAGCCTCTCGAGTAGCTGGGATTACAGGCTTGCACCAGCACGCCTGGCTAATTTTGTATTTTTAGTAGAGACGGGGTTTCACCATGTTGGTCAGGCTGGTCTCAAACTCCCGACCTCGGGTGATCCGCCTGCCTTAGCCTCCCAAAGTGCTGGGATTACAGGTGTGCGCTACCACGCCCAGCCTAAAAGTTCTTCTTAATCTAGTTTCTATAAACCATGCATGCCAGTTTCATCATTGGATCCCTATACCCAAGTTGTTCATGGTTTAAGCCAAGCTCTTTTAGTTCTTCGAATGTACTAACTTCGCCTTTATTCTAGATGATTCTTCTACATAGAATGATCACATTTTTTAAAAAATTATTTCATCTGGTTAATTCTAACTTATTCTTCAAATTCTAGCTTAAGTGTTACTTCCTCAGGCAGCCCTCTTTTGACCCCCTAGACAAGGTAATAACATTATCTTTGCATAGATTCCCATAGCTCTATACCTCCCCTTTTTGATGTTTTTTTTGTTTGGTTGGTTGGTTTTTGTTTGTTTGTTTGTTTTTTGACAAGATTTCACTCTGTCACCCAGGCTGGAGTGCAGTGGCACAATCAGGGCTCAGTGCAGCCTTGACCTCCCAGATAAGTGATCCTCCCACCTTTCAGTCTCCCAAGTAGCTGTGACTACAGGACTATGCCATCATGCCCAGTTAACCTTCTGTATGCTTTGTAGAGACAAAGTTTCTCTGTGTTGCCCAGGCTGGTCCTGAACTCCTGAGCTCAAGGGATCTACCCACCTTGGCCTCCCAAAGTCCTGGGATTATAGGTGTGACTCACCATACCTGGCCCGCTTTTTGTATTTTTAATGGTTTGTTTAAAGTTCTGAGATAGGAACCATATTTCTCTTGTACACTCACTTATCCCAATGGAAATGCTTGGAGCATTAAGTACACAGTAGATATTTATTGAAAACAAATGGGGTCCTGGTTAAGTAAATACTTATCAAAATCATAATGAAATACCACTTCACATCCACTAGGATGGCTGTAATCACAGAGACAGCCAGTGATAAATATTGGCAAGATGTGGAAAAATTAGTATATTGCTGATAGGAATATAAGATGGTACAGACACTCTGAAAAACACTTCCTCAAAATACTAAACCATGTGACCCAGAAATTTCACTCCAAAGTGTATATGAATGAATGAAATTAAAAAAATGTCCACATAAAAACTTGTATATGAGTGTTCACAGCAGCACTATTCATAATAGCGTAAATGTAGAAACAACCTAAATGTATTTTTTAGCTCGGGCTGCCATAACAAAATACCATAGACTGGGTGGCTTAAACAACACGCATTTATTTCTCACAGTTCTGGAGGCTTGGAAGTCCAAGATCAAGGTGGCATTTAATTTGGTTCCTGGTGAGGAACCAAAACCAAAAAACGTCACCTTCCTGGCTTGCAGACTGTCACTTTCTTGCTGTGTCTCACATGGCCTTCCCTCTGTTTATGCTGTGGAAAGGGAAGAAGCAAGCTTCAGTGTCTTCCTCTTATAAGGGCACTAATCCCATCCTAGGGGCCCCACCCCTACATGACCTCATCTAAACCTAATTAACTCCCAAAGGTCTCACCTCCAGATACCATCACATTAGGAGTTAGAGCTTCAACATATGAACTGGGGAGTTGGGGAGGCAGGCATACAAACATTCAATACATAGCAATGTCATCACCTGATGAATGGATAAGTAAAATATGGTATGTTCATATAATGGAATATTATTATTCATCCATTAAAAAGGATGAATCACTGATGCATGTGATGACATAAATGAACCTTGGAAACATTATGCTTAAGGGAGAGAAGCCAGACGTAAAAGACTACATGATGTATGATTCCACTTAGATGTAATGTCCCCAGTAGGCAAATCTGTAGAGACAAAGTAGATTGATTGCCCAGGGCTGGAGGGGTTGAAAGAAAATGGAAAATGATTGCTAACGGGTATAGGCTTTCTTTTAGGGGTGATGAAAATGTTCTAAAATTAGCTTGAGGTGATGTTTGCACAAGTCTGAATATACTGAAAACAATTCAATTCTATACTTTGAATTAATTTTATGTGAATTGTATCTCAAGAAACCTGATAAACTTCAGCAAAACTTGGTGGTTTGCTTTAAAGGAGCAAAGTAAAAATGCTGTTCTGTTACATGTTTTTGGACTCTAAATGTCTGGAAATGTCAGTTGCAGAAGAGTACTTTTTTTAAAAGAATGGAAAATAACAAAGAAAAAGAGGAATAAACCTAGTGCTACCCTCTCCTGAAAGCAATTTGAAACCTCTGAGTAGCCACCAGAATAGATTTGCTATCAGAATACTTTTTTATGTGTTACCCAGATTGTTGAAAGGAAATAAATTGTAGAGATCTCTAAAAAGTCAGACGTTTAATGGCTCTGTGAGCAAAAGCAAGGGAAAAAAATCAGACCTTTAATGCTACATAATTTAACAGTATCAAGAGAACACTTTGAAAACATTTTGATAAAAACAGTCCTTGAGTAAGGCATGATAAAGTGGCCATTCTACCAAGATGAATAATCATCCCATCTCACTTTTTTTTTTTTACTTCATAATATATTGTTATTGTGCGACTTTAAATAACTTAAAGGTTTTTATTTTTTTCCCTTTACATTGAATAATTTACCTACCTTTATACCTTCTAATTACTTTTTTGGGAAAAAAGATACGAACCACCCCACTTCCTTATTTCTCTAATGAGATGAGTGCAATAACTGTCTTATTTCCCTCATTTCATTTTGAGGAATAAAAATTACAATCTATATAGTGACTTTTTTAAAGGCAAGAATAACATATAGTTTGAAATTTTTCTCAGGTGGTGTCATACAAGTTATTTAATGACACCCCTACTTACTACATTTGTTGGGCTAAGTCCTATGTGTCCTTAAGTTTAATCTGTACCATCATTCTTGCATTCTTGGATTTCCTTCACAAGCGTTCCTTCTCTGTGCTTCCATGGTACTCAACACATATCTCCATGTACAGGCACTGTCTGTTTATCTGCCTGTCTCTTCCATTAGACTATATGTTTCATTAAGGCCAATGACTGGATCTTATCTTTGTACCTCAGCATCTATAACTGAATTTGGCAAATAGGATGCACTCAGTAAATTCTGAACTAAACTGAATCAGAGAAAAAAGCTTTATTAGATGTCATAGGGGCTGATACTTGGTCAGTTAATTTTTTTAAGTTGAAGCATAGAATTTTTTAAATTTTGGATATTAAACCTTTGATATATTGAAGCACAGAATTATTGACTACATATATACATGAAGTTTAATTTTCAATTTTTATTTATTTATTTATTTTTTATTTTTGAGATGGAGTCTCACTCTGTCACCCAGGCTGGAGTGCAGTGGCACAATCTCAGCTCACTGCAACCTCCATTTCTCAGGTTTAAGCGATCCTCCCGCCTCAGCCTCCCAAGTAGCTGGGACTACAGGTGTGTATCACCATGCCTGGCTAATTTTTGTATTTTTAGTAGAGATGGGGTTTCACCATGTTGACCAGGCTAATCTCGAACTCCTGACCTCAGATGATCTGTCTGCCTCGGCCTCCAAAGTGCTGGGATTACAGGTGTGAACCACTGCGCTGGGCCTGAGGTTTTATTTTTGTTGTATGTAATCTTTGACAATTATTGACCATTGAATGAGAGACCCTAATTTTAGTTCTACTTACTCTTTTTTGCTTTAAAAACCAAACATTTTATAAAACCCTAAAATGAAAATAGTTTATTTAAAATGGAGGCACTTGGGAAGAACTTAGGACATGAACACAGAATCTTTTTATTTTTTAATTTTATTATTATTATTTTATGTATTAATAGAGATAAGGTCTCACTGTGTTGCCCGGGCTGGTCTTGAACTCCTGACTTCAGGTGATCCTCTGGCCTTAGCCTCCCAAAGTGCTGGGATTACAAGCCTGAGCCACTGTGCCCTGCCTACAGAATCTTTTTAGATTTTTACTATTTTTCCCAGTCTGTAA
Source organism: Colobus angolensis palliatus (assembly GCF_000951035.1). Classification (NCBI taxonomy): domain Eukaryota; kingdom Metazoa; phylum Chordata; class Mammalia; order Primates; family Cercopithecidae; genus Colobus; species Colobus angolensis. Next base: position 6,569,757 of record NW_012114921.1, on the reverse strand, counting down.
CAGATATCCAACCACAACTAATTCAACAATGATTTCTATTAGCACTTTTTTTTTTTTTTTGAGACAGAGTTTTGCTCTTGTGGCCCAGGCTGGAGTGCCGTGGCACAGTCTCAGCTCACTGCAACCTCCTTCTTCTGGGTTCAAATGATTCTCTTACCTCAGCCTCCCAAGTAGCTGGTATTACAGGGGCCCGCCATCATGCCCAGCTAATTTTTATATTTTTAGTAGAGACGAGGTTTCGCCGTGTTGGCCAGGCTGGTCTTAAACTCCTGACCTCACGTGGTCCACCCGCCTCAACCTCCCAAAGTGCTAGGATTACAGGCGCGAGCCACCGTGCCTGGCCAGCAACTCATTTTTATTGAGTCTACTTTAAGCATTTTAAATAGTTCTTGGAGAAGCAACAACTCTTTTTGCAGTCATAGTTTTGATAACCAAACACAATGGCATCAACAAGTTCAGGAACAAACTGACCAGCTCTTACTAAGCATACACCTTAGCCATTTGGGACAGAAGTGCAAAGGAGTAGCTAACCAGCTACGTGCATTAAAACTTATCCTGAGCATCAGATAATACATTTTACAGAAACAATGGAATATTGTTAGTCTAGTAAGTCACTTAGTAGGAGGGAATTTAAGAGAACTTATATAGTACTTCTTTTCTACACCAAAATTTCATCAATGATAGCACTTACTCAAGAGTCAGCTATATCTTGCCGCTAGATTTTATAAACTTCATTATCCTTAACTCAATGCTTTGAAATGTCTTATTGTCTTCTCAGGTCACTCTGGCGACGCACAAAGAATTTCATGCTAATTTTTTTTCATTTGTTTAATTTCAGTGGTAGGAATGGGATCCTGGTGCTTCCACATGACTCTGAAATATGAAATGCAGGTTAGTAATGATGAAATTGACAAATGCTTATTTCTCTTAATTCAGAAGTACTTCAGATTTGAGAAAAGAGCACATAACTATGGCTAAAAGATGGGATTTGTAATCTCTGGAGCTTTTTTACTTCAAGTCTGAGGATCCAAACTGACTAAGTGAAGTAAAGAAATAGCAGGTGAGTCCATAAAGAAAACAAGTATAAATAGTATAGGGCTTTTTGACCATCTCTGTGCAGACATATACAATTGAGAGCAGCATTAGAGAGCAGTCACATGGGGACATCTTAAAAAGATACAATCAGTTCACCAGAACAATACATTCTTATTCTGAGATACCTGCATTCTTTCATGTTTCTGTGGCATCCATTTGAATGGTCTGAGTCCCTCTAGGTAGCAAGACTTTAGAGCAAGCTTGTCCAACCTGTGAGCCACATGTGACCCAGGATGGCTTTGAATGCAGCCCAATACAAATTCATAAACTTTCTAAAAACATTATGAGGTATTTTTGCAATTTATTTTTATTTTTATTTTTCATTTTTTTGAGTCGAAGTTTTGCTCTTATTGCCCAGGCTGGAGTGCAGTGGTGCGATCTCGGCTCACTGCAACCTCTGCCTCCCAGGTTCAAGCAATTCTCCTGCCTCAGCCTCCCAAGTAGCTAGGACTACATGCACCCACCACCAAGCCTGGCTAATCTTTTGGATTTTTAGTAGAGATGGGGTTTCACCATGTTAGCCAGGCTGGTCTCGAACACCTGACCTCAGGTGATCCCGCCTGCCTCAGCCTCCCAAAATGCGGGATTACAGACATGAGCCACCACACCCGGCCGTTAGTGTTGTCATGTGTGACTCAGGGAAGCCAAAACATTGGACACCCCTGCAGAGCTAGCCAAGGATTTTTAGTTTCCATCCTTACTCAGAGGAGGGCATATATGTCAAGTCCTTAGTCTTTTGATCTCTTGATTTCCCATCACTAATCCAGAAACTTCTAGAACAGTAGAACAAATAAAATCTGAGCTACATTTGTAATTTAAATTTTTCTAGTAGCTACATTGAAAAAAACTACACAGAAATGGGTGAAAATAACAATATATTTTATTTGGCCGGGCATGGAGGCTCACACCTGTAATCCCAGCACTTTGAGAGGCCAAGGTGGGTGGATCACAAGGTCAGGAGATCGAGACCATCCTGGCCAACATGGTGAAACCCTGTCTCTACTAAAAATACAAAAATTAGCTGGGTGTGGTGGTGTGCGTCTGTAATCCCAGCTACCCGGGAAGCTGAGGCAGGAGAATCTCTTGAACCTGGGAGGCAGAGATCGCACTGAGCCAAAATCGTGCCATTGCACTCCAGCCTGGCGACAGAGTGAGACTCCGTCTCGAATAATAATAATAATATATTTTATTTAACCCAGTATATCTAAAATATTCTATATACATAATCAATATAAAAAATTATGAATAAAGTATTTCATATTTTTAAATCTGGTTATATTTTATACCTGCAATATATTTTTAGTTAAGATTAGGCTTATTTCAAGTGCTCAGTAGCCACACTGGAGTGTCAAAACCTGAGTGTGGCTTATAGGATAGCCACATGGGGTGGGGACTATCCATCACAGAACACTGGGACCTGAGCCAGTTAAAGAGAGTGTCAACATAGGGGGATAGTCCAGTGTAGGGTGTCAGAGCCTAATTAGGAGTGAAGAGAGTATTTGCACATCAAGGCAGCCCAGGGACAGGGTATTAGAGACCAAGGTTGAAGAGGTATCCATGCAAAGGGGACAGCTCAGTGCAGAATAAGGAGGGTGTCCTCACACATTGGGGAGGTCATTTAACATGTGGTTGGAATCTGAGTGGGACGGGGAGAGTGCCACATAGTGGGGACAGCTTTGTGCCATGTTTTGGTACCCTGGGAAGGTGAGGGTGACTTCTACATGGCAGAGTGGCCCAGTGCAGGATCTGAGAGCACAAGCAGAGTCGAGAGGCCTTCTAAGTGGAGGTGCAGCAGCAGCCCAGCACTGAGTGTTGGAGCCAGAATTGAGTGAGAAGGGCATTGCTTGGGAAAAGGAGATGTAGCAATGGAAGCCATGTTGCATACAGGGTAATTAATCAAATAAATAAATATACTAAGGAGAATGGGAGCCAGGTTTCTTACTGTTAGAGAACAAAGTCGCAAACATAGAAAAGATGAAAACTAGAATGAACTCTGTGGTGACAAATTGAAATTGGAGTTAACAGTGCAAACTCATATGTTCAACACATACATATGTAATAGACATATAGATGTGAAAATATGTGATACGCATATGTATTTTGTATATATGTATACATACTTAAATATTTTAATACACACATATGTATATACATTCTCAAGCTCTGTCCATGAGAGGATCTGGGAATGGGGAACTTCAAAGCCAAAGAATATATCTAGCATCCAGATCTGGTTTTCTAAAAATCATTCTTTAAAAGGAAACAGGGCTGATTCCAAGGGCTGGGGCAGAAAAAAAAAAAAAAGGACAATATCAGCCTAGATCATCTTTTTATGCCGGAAAAAATGGAAAGGCTTAAAAAATTATGGGAATATGTCAAAAGGACACTGAAGCCAACTTGAAGGAGTTCCTGCTGGCCAAATCTGGGACAATTTGAGCATCAAAATAAATGGTAATGGGTTATAATAGTTATAACCCGATGAGTAATATGGGAAATCTGAGTCCATACTAAGATAATAAATGATGTATTAAATGAAATAATACATGAGTATAAATAAATGAAGAAAAAGTTTGATGTTAAAGAGTATATTTATATAGTTTCAAAGTACCTTTCCATCAAGTACTTAAAAAGGGGAGAAAGAATACCTTTACAGTGGAGAAGCCTAGTGGGAAACACCTTAATCAAGCAACCTAATCATCACTAATGGGACAAATCAAAATTATATGTGTTAATGGAAAAACTAAACCTTGTCAAATATTTTTATTTTATATTATAATTTTAATTTTTATTATTGTTATTTTTTGAGATGGAGTTTCGCCTTTGTCGCTTAGGCTGGCATGCAGTGGTGCGATCTTGGCTTACAGTAACCTCTGCCTCCCAGGTTCAAGTGATTCTCCTGCCTCAGCCTCCTGAGTAGCTGGGGTTACAGGCGTGCACCACCATGCCCGGCTTATTATTTTTTTTTCAGATGGAGTCTCACTCTGTCGCCCAGAGCGACACTGGAGTGCAGTGGCGTGATCTCGGCTCACTGCAACCTCTGCCTTCCAGGTTCAAGCAATTCTCCCGCCTGAGCCTCCTGAGTAGCTGGGGTTATAGGCACCTGCCACCACACCTCGCTAATTTTTGTATTTTTAATAGAGACGGGGTTTCACCACATTGGCCAAGCTGGTCTTGAACTCCTGACCTAAGGTGATCCACCCACCTGGCCTCCCAAAGAGCTGGGATTACAGGCGTGAGCCACTGCGCCCGGCCTGTCAAATATTTTTTAAAGGCTTATTCTGAGCCAATATTAGTGACCATGGCATGGTGTGATACTGATGGGCTGGGAGAAGTCCCCAAACACCAGTGGACCTCTATCCTAGCCAATGTCTAGGCTCTTGATACCATCACAAGAATGAATTCAAGGACAAGTTGAAAAATAATAAAAGTAAAGAAATTTATTGCAAAGAATAAAGGTAAGAAAAAGGAGTGCAGATGTTCTTGAGAGAATGTCATGCAGTGGGGTTTGGGGCTGCTACCTTTATGTGTTTCTCTAACCAAGGAATGGAATATTCTTGAAAATTCCTGGAAAAAGGTAGAAATTTATCAGAACTGTGGTGCCACCCATTTTTACATCAAATATAGGTATTCCTGGAACTGTCATAGTGAAGGAGAAGAAAAGGAAAAATTAGTTAGGTAAACAGTTAAGGCTGGTCCTCAGAAAAGCTGCCTGCTGGAAAAATCAACAGCTACAGGCAAGATAGAGCAGCCTGGAGAAAAACTCAGACTGTGTAAGGTGCCTGCCTGAAAAAATCGCAGCTACAGTGCACCTGCACAGATAAGCCACAGATAAGCAGGCAAGGCAGGAAAAGTCCAGCATAGAAGCCCTTTGTTCTTTGTATGATTAGCGAGCACCCAGGAAAAGTGTCCTCCCCCTTTCAGACATGTACACAGTGGGCTCCATGGAAACTTGCACAGGGAGGAGGGGGGCTTACTTTAAACAAACCCACAATTATAAAACAAAAAAATTTCACTTAATGCTTATCTAGAGACATACCCACAACTACATAGATAAAGGGGAGTTATGCACACAGTTTTATAGATAAATTCCTCAAACACAGACATGAGAGCAGTTTCTTATAAAAGCTTTTGAATTCAGCTTTTCTTCTTTTGCTTATTAAACTTTTGCTCCAACCTCATTCTTTGTGTCCACACTCCTTAATTTTCTTGATTGTGAGACTACGAGCTCGGATAACACATTAGACAACGAGACCAGTGACCCTGACCTGTTCCAGCATGCTGCTGGGTTTGTGATTTAGTACGTTAATGAGCACATAATGAGGTCCTAGGTCAAACCTAGGTCAAATCCAGTGACATATTGGATCCAATCGGTCTTAGCCAGCTTGGTTCACACCCTGTTTTTCAGGATCTTACCAGCCCAAAGACTCTGAAGTCATATGAAATTGCTGCCTGGAATTTCTTCTCCACCCTGTATTATTGCTATCTCAGGACAATACAGTCTCAGGAGGTCCTTTGATTTCCTTGTCATGTGATGCTATACCAAAGTCAGTTTGAAAAGTAAGCCACATTATAGTGGGTTAAGAAAAGAAACCTGTTTAATAAGATCTTATGGTTTGCAGGGTGTAACTTAACTCTTAGCTTGCATCTTCTTACCTAACTTTGAAATAGGGCTTGACACCACATGGGTCATAGCAGCTAGGTGGCATTCTTACTTCTATTGTTTCTGGATAAAGATCATCTTAGTAAAAGTAAGAGCTATCAGTGATATAGTTGGTTATAGCTTACTAAAAAGAAAAAACCTTTCAATTACTTTAGTGTGTACCATTAACTTTGAGAGAGGTATCAGGAAGTAGAAGTCAGATACGAACTGCTTTAAATTGTGGCTCCACCACTTAAAAGTATCTCAGGATCCTTAGGGTGAAGGAGTGGCACATACAATGAAACCTGAAAAATATCCAGAAGTGATTAAGGTAAAGGGGGACTGGGGGAAGAGGAGAAGCTTAAGTAGAAGAAACAGCACATGCAAAGGTCCTGTGGTAGGAAAGAAATGTGAAGAACTGAAAGCCGAACATTGTTGAAATTTAATTAGTGAAGAAGAGAAGGGATATAAATTTTTACTGTTGTATGAAGGGGTGAAAAAAAAAGGGGTGAATTTTATGGTATGTAAGTTATATCTTAAAAAAAAACTCACCTACATAACCACAATACTACCAACAAAATCAATAATTAACATTGATTTATTACTACATGTAATCCACAGACCTCATTCAAGCTGAGATCGTGCCATTGCACTCTGGGTGACAGAGCAAGACTCCATCTCAAAAATAAATAAATAAAAACTTAATGACTAAAAATAGTTAACTTGCACAAATGCTATTATTTTCATAATTCTGATAATTTACCAGAATACATCATTCACTTTACGTAAGCTCTCTTCCTACTTCCTAGAATGCCTTTCTCCACCACCGCATTTCATTTCATTCTTGCCATCACTTTCTTTGGCTTTTGTGTGCTCCTTTTGTTGGAATCCTTACTCTATGCTTTTATTCCCTTAACCTCTAATTAGAATGTGAACTCCTTGAAGGCAGTGACTGTGTCTTATAATTGTATCCTCAGCTCTTAACACATTACTTGGCATATAGTGGACATTTTATTAATTAAAGAATTAATTAAATGTGTATCTAGTGATAAATAAACTCTGTAAGATTGGTATCTATAACACCTAGCTTAGTGTCTACTTTGCAGTTTAACACATAATGGCTGTAATTATTATTCCTACTACTATTATCATTGCTAATAATAATAGTAAATGTTATTTCTCAGAGATATACTTTACTTGGATTAATAAAATTATTTCCCTGGTCATTAATACCTCTTCTTATGTATGTTAGTAGTCACTTTATCCATTTAAGGTGATATAGGAAGGATGGAAATGCAAAAGAATACTGATAGGACCTATGGACCTACAGATGATGGACATCATTTTTTTCTGGAGGTGCAATATCATAGTTTGTAATACCAGATGATATGAGCAGCACAATGACAAGTCTGCCCTGCAGGAATAGTGAGTCAGGTACCCTGCTTAGGTATGTACAGTAGGACACTTGGATAATAACCTTGTTTGTTCAAAAACAGTAAACTACAGACACATACTCAGAGTAAATTTGATGATAAATACATAAAAAGAATTAGTAAAAGAAATGAAATAAGAGCTGAAACCTTTTTTTTTTGAGACAGGATCTTGCTGTGTTGCCCGGGCTGGAGTGCAGTGGTGCAATCATGGCTCACTGCAGCCTTGACCTCTCAGGCTCGTGATCTTTCGCCTCAGCCTCCCAAGTAGCTGGGACTACAGGCACATGCCACTACCATGCCCTGCTGATTTTTTTTTTTTTTTAAGTTTTTGTAGAGACAGGGTATTACTGTGTTACTCTGGCTGATCTCAAACTCCTAAGTTCAAGCGATCTTCCAACCTTGGCCTCCCAGAGTGCTGGGATTACAGGTGTGAGCCTCTGTACCTAATCTAAGAGCTGAAAATCTTAATCATTTTAATGTCTTATTTTGATTTGCATAATAATTGCTGCTCCATGATATTCAAGCCTGTTATCTTTCTTTGTTTCTTATAGCTACTGGATGAACTCCCAATGATATACAGCTGTTGCATATTTGTATACTGCATGTAAGTACTTTTAAAATTTCATTGTTTGATATATTTAAAAGTTTATATTTACCTCATAGTGGATTAATATAACTGATACATCTATGTTACTAGAATATTATAATAGTGTAGAAGATTATACATTTTAAATAGAGTATAATTTCTGGGAAGTTATAATAATGTTGTTTATTAACTTTTGTGATCTCAAAACCCTGTAGCCAATTTAGATAGAATCTAAATAGCTTAAATTGCATAATTTGCCTTTCCCAAGTGAATAATGTATACAAATTTAGATAAAGATTTTCATATTATGCAATAAAAATTTTCAGATAAAGTTTCTGTATTCTACAATATAGTTTAACAAGAAGCTTACAGAAAAGTGAGGTACACTTCTAGTTGTATAGTGATCATGTCAACTTAATATCCTTTTTGTTTGAAGTTATCTTTTAAATAGACACTTGTTTTCTTATTCTAAGGTAGACTAAATGCTCTCAAGAATATACTTATTTTGATTGATTATTTACAAATACGGAAACAGTTTACAGGCCATTCCCAATCCAAAAGTTCTCTTACTGTATTATATTCGGTTTACTTTATTATCAAGTTAATTTGCATTTTCTAAATGTCAGGGAAAAAAATCAATCTTGTAAGATAAAAATGATTATGATAGTAACATTAATAAATGCTAATATTTGTCTACTTTGTACTGTGCTAGGCAGTGTATAATGCCATCTCTAATTCTCAACAACTATGCAAGATAAATGGGTATTGTCCCCATTTTATAGACAAGAAAGTAAAGCACAGAGAAATGTAGTAACTTGTCTATGGACAAAAACAGAGTTTGATTTTAAAGCATACCAGCCAGACCACTGTCCAGATAAAGTGTCTAAGGAACACTGAAATATCCCTGGAAATATATCATGATGGAGAAAATTACAATGATCATAATTCCTCTCAAGGAGAGGTTGGAAGAACACTTCGATAGGCTGCCTGGGTATGTGGAAGAAGTGTAGAAGTGGGACCCTTCCTGTACTGCATGATCAAATAATGTGCCTTCTAAGGAGGGTGGTTGAGGTTAGCTATGGGTCTTCTATTTGAGTAAGTTAGGATATGCAGGTTTGGGCTCTAGCTAAGTCACTGGGAACATGAGAGGAAAGCCTCCTTTACCCATTATCCTGCAGCATCAGCCTTCTCTAAATGTTGGACAAGTATGTTAAGAATATGTGTTTGGAGGGGAAAAAAATTACTAGCTTATGTGGGGACCCACATGCCTGAGTCAGGCCCTAGTAACAAGGCTTTTGAGGGCAGCAGCAGCCCAGTTAGAGCAGCCACTGCAAAGATGCTGGCTGCAGCAGGGGAGGCAGAGCTGGTGGGGGCAGGGAACAGGTGGGAACCCCGTCCCCTACTGAGTTGGTGGGGCAGGAGCCCCACACTCCTGGGCATAGCTGCAGCTGCCCAGCCACAGCTCTGGACCTGGGCATCCCTGTGCTCTTGGAGTTCCAGGAAGCCCCTTGCCCCTGCAGGCTTGAAAGTGCCTGCTCCCACTGCCTGGCCTCTCTCCACTCCCAGCACCCACTCCAAGACAGAGCAAAGCTGTGACCGAGCCCAGGTGCTATCGTAACCTGGCAAGGTGTGCATGTGCTTGGAGTGGTGCTGACATGCCAGCCCCCTGCCACCTCAGCCCCCTCTGGACTTCGGGCACCAACAAGCATGGGAGGGAGGCCGAGGCGGGGAACGAGGGCAGCTTGGCATGGGCCTGCAGGCACCCCTCTGCAAGAACAGCCTGGGCAATTGGGCCATACATTGATGGTGGCAGGAGGCAGACAGGCTCCTGGGCAGCAAGGGGCAGTCCCCAGTGAAGCTATGCCTTCAAGCCGGGGACAGCCTGAAGCCTAGGGGCCAGGCTGTCAGTTACAGGTGGAGTCTGTGGCCCACAGTGATAACTTATAGTGCTTTTTCCAAGCCCTCCCATGGCCGTCCATGGATCAGTCAGAACTCACTTCCTCCCTTCTAAGCCCATAAAAACCCTAGACCCAGCCAGACTCACGCAGATGACTGGAGAGTCCACCTGCAGATAGGAGCTACCCACTCTGGGTCCCCTCTCCACTGAGAGCTGGACATTCATTGGGATGACCTGCCTGCAGATAGGAGCTACCCACTTTGGGTCTCCCAAGAACTGTTCTGTCACTCAATAAAGCTCCTCTCCACCTGGCTTACCCTTCAGTTGTCCACATACCTCATTCTTCCTGGATGCAGGACAAGAACTTAGGACCTGCCAAATGGTGGACTGAAAGAGATGTAACACAAACAGGGCTGAAACATACCCCTCTCCCACACTTGCCATGTTGCAGGCAATGAGAAGGAGAGAAGAGCTGTGGCCCTTCGGAGAGCCCAGACCTAGGGGCTCTGTGAGCCACAGCTGTGACACCCTTTTTGGGGCTTGGTGGTTTCTGGCATCTCCAAGTTTCCAGGCACCAAGCATTCCCCTTGTCCATCTGTGGGTGCCCACAGTGGAAGATGCTTACGGTGTATTTGATCAAACCACAGGCTTGCATGGAGACAGTGCCTTTGCTGGTTTCTGAAGCTGCCCGCCCTGCTACAACAGCCAGTGTGCCTGGCTGTGCACAGTGATCAGACCCCAAGCTTGCCCATTCACACACCTCTCACTGCTCCATGCCTGGCTTCCCCTGAGCAGGCATGGGATCCAGGCTGTTAGCATGAGCCAAGTGCAGCCTGCCAGATCGAGTGGGCAGAATGAGCCCAGTGGGCCAGAACAAAACTCTGGCAAAGGTGCCACCAGCCACAGAGGTTTCCAGCTAGAAAAGCAACACCCTAAGGATCCTGAGACACTTTTAAGTGGTGGAGCCACAATTTAAAGCAGTTCATATCTGACTTCTACTTCCTGATACCTCTCTCAAAGTTAATGGTACACACTAAACTAATTGAAAGGGTTTTTTTCTTTTATTTTTAGTTAGCTATAACCAACTATATCACTGTTGGCTCTTACCTTTACTAAGACTGATCTTTATCCAGAAACAAAGTAAGAATGCCCATCTAGCTGCTATGATTCATGCGGCATCAAGCCCTATTTCAAAGTTAGGTACGAAGATATAGAACAGCAACCTGGCCAAGATGGTGAAAACCTGTCTCTAGTAAAACTACGGAAAATTAACCAGGCATGGTGATATGTGTCTGTAGTCCCAGCTACTTGAGAGGCTGAGGTGGGAGGATCGCTTGAACCCAGGAGGCAGAGGCTGCAGTGAGCTGAGATGGCACCACTACACTCTAGCTTGGGTGACAGAGTGAGACCCTGTCGCCCCATAAAAAAAAAGATGTAGAACGGGGATCAGAAAACTTTTTCTGTAAAGGGCCAGATGGTAAATATTTTAGGCTTTGTGGGACAGGAGTCTCTGTTGCAGCTCTTCAACTCTGCTGCTGTAGCTTGGAAGCTGCCACATATAATATGTAAATAAATGAATATGACTCATTTGTTCCAGTAAAATTTTATTTTAAAAACAGGTTTAGCTGGGCACAGTGCTCACACATGTAATCCCAACACTTTTGGAGGCCAAGGTGGGAGGATCGCTTGAGCCCAGGAGTTCAAGATAAGCCTAGGCAACATAGGGAGACCTCGTCTCTACAAAAATTAAAAAATTAGCCAGGCATGGTAGTGTATGCCTATAATCCCAGCTACTTGGGAGGCTGAGGTGGGAGAATCACTTGGGCCCAGGAGGTTGAGGCTGCAGTGAACCATGATTGTGCCACTGCACTTCAGCCTGGGCAACAGAGGGAGACCCTGTCTCAAGAAAAACAAAAAACAATACCAAACTAACAAAAAAACAGGCTCAGGCCAAGAGATTGGCTCTTGATCCATAGTTTATCACCTTGTTCTAAAAAAATAAGGTAAACTCCTTTAATAACATATTTTAAAAACTATTCTGATGTTTATATATCTTTAGGAGAAGATATTCTTGAGCTAGCAATTATGACTATATTGAATCAGATAACCATCATATAATGGGTACAAAGAACTCTTAAGTATTAGTGCTAAGAGCCGGGCACAGTTGCTCACATCTGTAATACCAACACTTTGGAAGGCCAAGGCAGGAGTATTGCTTGAGTCCAGGAGTTCAAGACCAGCCTGGGCAGTATAGTGAGACCCTTGTCACTACAAAAAAATTTAAACAATTAGCTCACATGATGGTGCACACCTGTGGTCCCAGCTACACAGGAGGCTAAGGCAGGAGGATTGCCTGAGCCCCAGGAGGTCGAGGTTGCAATGAGCTATGATTGTGTCACCACTGCACTCTTGCCTAGGGGATAGAGCAAGACCCTGTCTCAAAAAAAAAAAAAAAAAGGAAGGAAGGAAGGAAAGAAAGAAAAAACAGTGTTAATGCTAGGGAACAGCAGATATTACTTAGAAGATAAGGATACTGATACTGTAGTTCAATTTTCAGCTCTGATATTTAGTAACTGAATGAGCTTAAATAAGTCACTTAATCTTTGTTCCTTCATTTGTAAAAGCGGAGGTTATAGTACTTATAAATTCCCCATGAAGATTAAAATAAATGATTTAATTGTTTATAAAACAAACTTATTGGCAAAGCTTTTGTTTCTCAAAAAGCATGTCTCTTGATTCTAATCTTTCCTCGGCAATCTTCTGCAGTATCTATTTATGCTCATATTCCCCCATTCAGAAAGACCCTGCTGTAGTATGCTTTAAGTGACACATAGAAGGAAATGAAAGGGGTGAAATAATTTTTAATCCACTCTATTGACACATAGTTTACATGGAATTAAATGCACCCAGTTTAAGTGTATGGTTTGATGAGTCTTGACAAATGTATACTCCTATGTACCCATTACCCTTATGGCAAGAAAGAGAAACAGAACATTTCTATCACTTTAGAACATTCTTTTCTGACCCATTACAGTGAATACTGACCCCTACTCTGGCCTCCAGACCACCACTGATCTCCTTTCTATAATTATAGATTAGTTTGTCTGCTCTGGAATTTTATATAAAAGAAATTATACCATATGTACTCTTTTGTAACTGGCTTCTTTTATTCAGTGTAATATTTTTTGAGGGCACTAATTTGCCGATTACTTCTGATGAATACATTCAGCTATGTTGTTACATATATTAGTAGTAGTAGTCCATTTTATACTGTTTACCAATGTTGAACATTAAGGTTGTTTCCAGTTTGGGGCTACTATGAATAAAAGGACTATGTACACCTGTTAACAAGTCTTTGTATGGATATATGACTTCATTTCTCTTGGTTATATAACTAGAAGTGGAATTTCTGTGTTGTATGATAAGTATATGTTTTACTTTATAGGAAACTGCCAAACTATTTTTCAATTTAGTTGCACCCTATTATGGTTCTACTGGCAATATATGAAAATTCCATTTGCTCCATATCCTTGCCAAGACTTGGTATTATCAGTCTTTTTTATTTTGGTCATTCTAGTGAGTATGATATACTATCTCTATGGTGTTTTAATTTGTATTGTCTTAGTGACTAATGATGTGCATCTTTTTATATTCTAATTGTCCATTTGTATATGTTATATTGAGAACTATCCAATTTTTCCTTTTTTTTTTTTTTAAGACGGAGTCTCGCTCTGTTGCCATTCTGGAGTGCAGTGGCATGATCTCAGTTCACTGTAAGCTCCGCCTCCTGGGTTCAAGTGATTCTTCTTCCTCAGCCTCCCAAGTAGCTGGGACAACAGGTGCCCGCCACTACCCCCAGCTAATTTTTGTATTTTTAGTAGAGACGGGGTTTCACCATGTTGGCCAGGATGGTGTCAATCTCTTGACCTCGTGATCTGCCTGCCTCGGCCTCCCAAAGTGCTGGGATTACAGGCATGAGCCACTGCACCCAGCCCCCATTTTTATAAACTAGCTTTTTTTCTTTTTGAATTGTAAGAATTCTTTATGTATTTTGGGTTCAAGTACTGTCAGATATTTGTGTTTTAAGTATTTTTTCCAGTCTGTGAATTGTCTTTTCAATTAATGTCTCTTGGAGAACAGAAGTTTTAAATTGTTATGAAATCCAATTTATTTTTTAAATGTTTATGAATAGTGTTTTTGTGTCCTAATAGATCTTTGCCTTCCTAGGATCAAAGATATTTTGTTTGTTTATTTTTTCTAGAAGTTTTATAACTTTATTTTACATTTAGGTCCATGATCCATTTTGAGTTAGTTTTGTCAAAGATCATGTTTTTTTTTTTTTTTTTACCAGTATCTGGTTGTTCCAGAACCATCTTTGATATTATTCTTTCTGCATTAAATTATCTTGACATTTTTCTCGATTCTGTTTTATTGATCACTGTGTATCCTCATACTGTGTAGTTACTGTAGCTTTATTGTAAATCTTGAAGTCAGTTACTGAGTAAGTCCTCCAATTTTGTTCTTTTTCAGTGTAGCTTTGGAAATTTTAGGCCCTTTCCATTTCCACATAAATTTTAGAGTCAGCTTGTCAATTTTTGTAAAATAGTCTGCTGGAAGATTGACTGTAATTTCTTCGACTCTATAGACCAGTTTGAGGAAAGTTAATATCTTAACAATACTAAGTCTCCCAAACCATGAATGTGGTATATTTCTCCATTTATTTAGGTTCCTTTAATTTATCTCAGTGACGTTTTGTGATTTTAAGTGAACAGATCTTTGTGAAATTTAACCCTCTGTTTTTCATGGGTAGGATGCTATTTTCAATAGTATTGCTTTTTTTCTTTTCTGACATGAGGTCTGGCTCTCACCCAGGCTGGAGTGCATTGGCACAATCTTGGCTCACTGCAACCTCCTCATCCCAGGCTCAAGTCATCCTCCTACCTAGCCTCCCCAGTAGCTGGGACTACAAGTGTGCTCCACTATGCCTGGCTAATTTTTGAATTTTTGTGGAGACGGGATTTCGCCATGTTGCCCAGGTTGGTCTCAAACTCCTGACCTCAAGCAATCTTCCCGCCTCAGTCTCCCAAAGTGCTGGAATTACAGGCGTGAGCCACCGCACCCGGCCTCTAATGATTTTTAAATCTGTCTTGCCTTCTGTGTGCTTGTTCATTTGTGAAACATGTACTGGAAAACCTCCTTTATTTTAGGCATGATCCTAGACTCTGTATATACAGAGTCAAGGAACTCATTGTCTGAGGAAGGGGACAGATAAGAAAGTGACTATATGTAATAAAGTGAAATAACTGTGGTAATAAATACAAGCCAGGCCTCATAAAGACCTTGGTTTCTTAATAGATAACTTGCTTTAGAATTTGGAGTAATAGAGTTTAAAAGTAAAAACTAATATTTCACCTAATATTTTCATCATTATCCAAGTCGCAAAATTTAAAGGTAAAAGAGATCTTAGAAAGTGCCTCTTCTAACCACCTTTCCTTACAAACAAGAAAATAAGAGTTGATCCAATTCCCACAGTCAATAGTAAACTGAGAGAACACTCTTGCTGCCTATACCAAGTCACAGTCCTCAAAGGTTGGATTGGATACTCACTGATGGCCAATTGTCTGTTCATATTTGGATATTTACCGGATACCTCCTATGTGTTAAGCATTATCTTTGTGCTAGATATATGAAAAAAATAAAATTTATTCCTGCACATAAGGAATTCTCAGGCTAGTTGAGGAGATGGATAAGGAAAGAGACAATTATAATAGACTGGTATTTTCTCCAATAATGTTCCTTAGGAATCATTAGTTGCAAGATACAGAAACCTATTCAAGCTAGCTTGAATTAGGAGAGATTATTTATTTATTGTAAGGATATGAGGAAATTATATCCTTATTTATTATATCCTTATTTATTGTAAGGATGTGAGGAAATTATATGGGACCCAATAGCAGGAAGTATAGCCCCACCTTACTAGAACTGGAAGGGCAGGTTCTTCCCCCTTCCCTCTTTTTGCCATTCCTTCCTCTCCACATGGCTTCACCTCTTTGTGTCTGCTATATTTTTCTCTCCCTGCAGATTGAGATATATATCTATTCAAACCTTCTGCTCATTCATCTACTTCTTCATTCAATTTGGCTGCCCCCAAATATCAGCCTCAGACCTTGAGTCCATATGACTTTGACTCTCTATACTTTTTTTTTTTTGGAGACAGGGCCTTGCTCTGTCATCCAGACCCTCTATCTCCCAGACTCAAGCTCTCCTCCCACCTTAGCCTCCCGAGTAGCTGGGACTACAGGCATGCACCACCATGCCCACTAATTATTTTATTTTTTGCAGAGACAGGGTCTCAATTTGTTGCCCAGGCCGGTCTCGAACTCTTGTGCTCAAGGGATCCTCCTGCATTGGCCTATGGAAGTGCTAGGATTACAGGCGTGGGTCACTGCGCCCAGCTGACTCCCTATACTGAATTGATTCAGTCTCTCCCTCCCAAACTCCAGACTTTCAGGCAAGAGCCTTTCATTGTCCCAGCTTAAGTCATGTGTCTACTCCTAGTCCTTCCAGCCTCTTAGAGGATAATAGGCAGTGCAGGTTTTCTAAGACTACGAGTGGAAAGAAATGATGGGTATCACTCGATCATCGAGAGATACAGGCAAGTGGTAAAGCAGCATTCTATTTATGTTCCTACTTATATATTCTTTTAAAAGTTTCTTTCTCTTTTTTTCAAGGTTTGAATGTTTCAAGATCAAGAACTCAATAAACTACCATCTGCTTTTTACCTTAGTTCTATTCAGTTTAATAGTAACCACAGTAAGTCATATTTTGTTTCTAACAGATTAAGCATGTAAATTCACCATTTATAGAGTTTGGCATATTTTACTTCCAGTATTTGCTTCATGCTGTCAAACTGAAATCTTTCTACACAAAACAAGAATATCACACTGACAAATGTTGCTCCCTTGTTCCCTGTTCAAATGTTACTTCTCACTGTAATTGAAATACTTTTAAAACTCTGTTTAGTTTTTAAAGGGGAAAAGAAAAAAGCAAATATTAGCAGCAATAGGGAAAAATTAATTTTTCTCATAGATGGACATATTAGCTCCTATTTGTTAAAAATGAGAGATTTGCTCTGCTCCATTGGTCCTAATGTGACTGTTTTAATGGTTAACTTTTCCCTAGTAAGTTGAGATAGCTAGTCACTTCTAATCCTACATTAATGCTTTTTTTCCTCAAGTAAATTGCATTTTATATTATGAAAATATTTATTTCAAAAAACATTTATTGAAAACTTACCATGTCAGGCACTAGAAATACAGAAATGATTAAAAAGCAGTTGCTATCTGTGAGGAGCTCATTCTACTAGAGATTTTAGGTATGTACACAAAGAATTGCATCAAAAGATAATAACTGTAATAATAGGGGTAAAAACTACTTCTATGGTGATGAGATAAAGGAGGTTCAATCAAGCCTTCATGCATGGGTCAAGGAAAGCTTTCAAGAGGAGGCACCTGAACTAGAATTTAACTGATGATTAGGAGCTCATCAGGCCCCTGGGCAAGAGTGTGGTGAAGCATTTGTAGATAGCACTTTCGTTTGTTCATAGGCAGAGAACTTTGAAACAACATAGTGAACTACCATTTTCAATCACTTACTATATGCCAGATATTGTAACCATGTACTTTATCTTTATTGTCTCATTAAATCAACACCACTGGTAGAATTGGGCAAGATTTAATATGACTAGAACATATAGTAATTGAAGAGCAGTGAATGAGTCTAGTGAATTAGACAGACATCAGATTATAAATACCCTTGTATGCTTTGTTTAAGAGTTCAAATTTTTATCCTCGAAGTAGTGTGGAGCAGTTAGGCATGGTGGCTCACTCCTGTAATCCCAGCACTTTGGGAGGCCGAGGCTGGTGGATCACCTTGAGGTCAGGAGTTCGTGATCAGCCTGGCCAATATGGTGAAACCCTGTCTCTACTAAAAATGGAAAAATTAGCCGGGGATGGTGGCATGCCCCTGTAATCCCACCTACTCAGGAGGCTGAGGTAGGAGAATTGCTTGAACCCGGGAGGCGGGGGCTTCTGTGAGCTGAGATCGTGCCACTCCACTCCAGCCTGGGTGACAGAGTGAGACTCTGTCTCAAAAAAAAAAAGAAAGAAAGAAAAGAAAAGAAAAAGGTACTGTGGAGCCAATTACTAGTTTAAAGGGAAGATGTAATCAGATATGTGTTTTAGAAAGATTGCTCTGGTTATGGAGGCTGGATTACAGGAGTATGAGGCTAGACCCAGGGACTTTTGTATTTGCTTTAGTAAGATATGAGACTCAGGTGAAAGTAATATAGCTGTGGGGTTGAAAAGAAACGGTCATAAATAACAAACTGCAGGATATGTGACCCACGTCATAGTAGAGGGGGTGAAAGTAGAGTAAAAATGAGTTGTCTAGAATGACTCCTGGCCTGGTTGTCAGGATAGATAGTATGTCTTTAATCAAAACAGGAAACTTGGAGGATGAACAGCTTTTGCAGGATAGATAATGAGGTTTGCACCATGGGGTAGGGGTAGAGATAAATTCAATATGAAATGTGTTAAGATTGAGGTGCCTGACATTAATGACATCTGAGGCTTAACAGTTAGGCTGGACTAAAGATGTAGATTTGAGAATTGTCAGGGTATAGATAGTACAAAAATGTGGGAATAGATGACCTGAAAAAGTAGCTTGGGCCGTTAAGATGACTAAAGGGGCCAGGCACAGTGGCACATACCTGTAATCCCAGCACTTTGGGAGGCCACGATGGGAGGACTGCTTGAGCCCAGAAGTTCAAGACCAGCTGGGCAACATAGTGAGACTTTGTCTTTACAAAACATTTTTTTTAAATTAGCTGGATGTGGTGGCATGCACCTGTAGTCCCAGCTACTCAGGAAGCTGAGGTGAGAGGATCGCTTCAGCCCAGGAGGTCAAGGCTTCAGTGAGCCATGATTGTGCCACTGCACTCTGGCCTGAATGACAGAGTGAGACCCTGTCTCAAAACAGACAAAGACTAGAAGTACAACCTAATGAAATACTTACATTTGAGGACTAGGTGGAAGAAATGGAGCTAGGAAAAGAGACTGAGAACAAGCAATCAGGGATATAAGAAAGCTCAGAGAGCCTGATGTCATGGAGTACAAAGTTTTCTAGAAGCGAAAAATGGAAGAAGAGTTGCCTCTGAAAGGATGAGTACAATGAAGATTGAGAGCTAATAGAAATTTTCAGTTGGAAGACCAGGTAACCTTAATGAGGATGCTGTCAGTAGTAAATTGATGGAGGCAGAAGCTAGATTTCAGTTAGTTGAGATGTTGAATAGGAGGCTGAAAGGGCACATATACACTATTTACTCGTTTCCACATTACTTTGCCTAAACTACTGTATTAGTCCATTCTCATGCTGCTATAAAGAAATACCCAAAACTGGATAATTTATAAAGGAAAGAAGTTTAATTGACTCACAGTTCCGCATGGCTGGGGAGACCTCCGGAAACTTAACAATCATCGTGGAAGGTGAAGCAAACACATCCTTCTTCGCATGGTGGCAGGAGAAAGAAGTGCAGAGTGAAGGGGGAAGAAGCTCCTTATAAAATCATCAGATCTCATGAGAACTCACTCACTATGATGAGAACAGCACAGGGCACGGGAGAACCACCCCCATGATCTGTTCACCTCCCACAAAGTCCCTTCCCCAACATGCAGGGATTACAATTCAGATTACAATTCAAGATGAGATTTTCGGTGGACATACAGCCAAACCATATCAACTACATTTTGGTTAATCATGAAAGAATTGTAGAATTTCAGAGGTGAAATGAAGTCTTGTTATGATATGAAAGAAGAGAATCAAGTCTAGAGATTGTCAGTGACTTGCCTGGCCAATCAAGTTTATATAGAGAATTGGTGAGAGAGACTTTGAAGTCAGATTTAAGTTTGGATCCAGGTTACTTAAAAACTTTGGGATTTTACAAATTACTTAATCTCTATAAGCCTTAGTTCCCTTTATCTGTTAAATGAAGAAACCTAACACATAGGAAGGACTCCATAATTATTTGCTTTAAAAAACGTCTTTAAGGCTGGGCACGGTGACTCACACCTGTAATCCCAGCACTTTGGGAGGCCAAGGTGGGTGGATCACGAGGTCAGGAGATCGAGACCATCCTGGCTAACACAGTGAACCCCTATCCCTGCAAAAAA
>NW_012114921.1:6534861-6549831 GCF_000951035.1 Colobus angolensis palliatus | reverse complement strand
AGGTCAGGAGATCGAGACCATCCTGGCTAACACAGTGAACCCCTGTCTCTACTAAAAATACAAAAAAATTAGCCACGTGTGGTGGCAGGCGCCTGTAGTCCTAACTGCTGGGAAGGCTGAGGCAGGAGAATGGCATGAACCCGGGAGGCCAAGGTTGCAGTGAGCCAAGATCATGCCACTGCACTCCAGCCTGGGTGACAGAGCAAGACTCTGTCTCAAAACAAACAAACAAACAAAAAATGTCTTTAAGAGGCATGAGGCATGTCCTTTTGCATTTCTTTTATTAGTCACAATAGGAATCTGATAGCATTACCTATATAAATGGAAATTAGTATTCTGAAATAAGAAATTACAGAGATTAAAAGCATTCTCCCTTACTGGGTTTAGAGTTACAGATATATAATATCTCATACACATCATACTTTTAAAACTCACAATGCTTAAAGGAAATAATCTGGGTTTTGTTTTGTTTTGTTTTGTTTTTGTACTGAGGGTAGAAACTTCTTCCAGAAGAAAGAAATTTTGTAGCCAAATAATAAAATTATATAAAATTTTATGGGATTGCTACATTAAATGAGGATATAGAAATATCTAAATCCAGTACTTAGTATCAAAGATATTATAATCTTGTAGGGAGAAAAACAAACTATTAAATGCCACAAAGTTTATACATGAAGAGTAATGGTAGAAAGGAGGGTGACTGGTTGCTTCTGCTGTATAGAGAAAGGATCAGAAAAGGCTTCAAGAAGGAGGTATAGTTTGAGTTGAATCCTAAAAGATGATTAATAAGTAGAGGAGGATTTCTGAACAAAGTAAAGAGCAGCATGTTTAAAAATACAGAAGCGTGAAACTAGCACATTTTAGGAAGCACAGCACTTTCTGGAGACTTGGATGAGGAGGAGACAAGAAGACAATAGTGAGACCAAACAGAAAGGCTAAGAAATTTGAACTGTGTCTTGCAAGTGATGAGAGTCATGGCAGGGTTATGACTTGAATTTTGATTCCCCTGTACCATATCATTTAAAAATTGTGCTCCTGTAGGGCAATGCATACATGTTAAATCTTAACTAGGCATTGAGCTTAATCATCCACATGACATTGGAACCTACAACTAGGGTTTGTGTAACTGCGAATGCATCTAGAAAGGTGAGTTAGAGATTTCTGGAAGCATAAGAAAGCACAAGAAATTTGTTTTAAATGTCTTCACTTACTGAGCACCTACTGTATGCTAGACACTTTCGGGTATTTTAGCTTATCATTCCTCACCACTATTATTGTTCATTATCCAGATGAGGAAGGATGTGTCTTTTAGTTAAATAACTTGTCCAAGGCATGTAGCAAGTAAGTGGCAGAGGCTGAAATTTACTCCTATCTCTAAGTCCAGTGTTCTCTCTGTTGTAGAACAGATCTGCTACAGGGATTGTCAGCATAACTTCTTCACTCCTCATGAGTATCCGTGTATCCTTATCCCTCCTTGATACTGATGCAGAGTTTGGAGTGGTCCACAACAGATCTAAAACATTCTGCTCACCATAACAGGGCTAGCACTAAGGAAATCCTCCTGTAGCTCCCAGCCTTCGTGTGGCATGCCACTTGATCTGATGCTTTTACATGGCAGGATTCAAGTCTGAGTAAGATGGGAGAAGCAGAAGAGGTTTGGGATTCACAGAGTAGTTGGAATTGGTTTTTCTTCCCTTCATAATGTACTTCATTCACATGTGTTTTTTCCAATATTTTGCAGGTTTACCTTAAGGTAAAAGAGCCGATATTCCATCAGGTAATTTTTTGTAAATTATTACACATTAGATTGTTTAACGATACATGGCTGCTTTGTGATTTCCTTGTCTAAGAAATGATATGCAGATAAAAAAATTTTTTAATGAAATGGTAGATGTTCTAAGGAAGTTCAGTGTTTAAGAGAGGTTGCAAACTCAAATGCTTACAGGAGCTGAGTGTAGGTAACAGGAATATACCTGGGATAGCCAATGTGCAGGTCCAGCTGGCTGTTGGTATTCAGTAATACAGGTGCAACATTGCCATTATAAGCAGAAAGAACCAGAAAGCATTATGCACATACACATAAAGTCTTTTTATGACATCTAGACAAGACAGACTGAAAATTCCTTGAACATTTTCCCCCTAATATATTTTAATGCATTTTTGACTTGAGAGGTGATGTACATTGAAGGAAGCAGACACAGGAAACGTTATTGTAGGAAATGGTGATTTAAGTGCATGCCATTATGAAGCCAGAGTGAAATAAAGAAGCAGGCCTTTGAGTGCTGCCACGTGCCTGGTACTATGCTCACTACTACACAGACTTCTAATCTCACCAACAGTCCAACTAATTGGGAATTATTATATACATTTCAAGGAAAATGAGCTCAGAAATATTAAATAATTGCCCTAAGGTGACACAGTTATTAAGGGGGAGAACCAGGATTATAACCTAGATTTGTCTGACTCCTTTTCAACATTCTTTTAACAAACTAGCAAACAAAAATGAATAAATAAGCACGCTTTTCAGAAGTGCCACAGTTTTAAAATATTTTGTGCTTATATAAACATTTACTAATGTTCTTCTAACTTTTACAATTCAAGCTATACAATAATCATCTAACTGGAACCTGGCTTTTGAAATATATTCTATAACCACATTATTATGCCTTGCTTTTCTCCAGGTCAGTTGCAGGCGGATGAACTAAAATAAATGCTACAGAAAAGACATCCTCACGGCCAGGCGTGGTGGCTCACACCTGTAATCCCAGCACTTTGGGAGGCCGAGATGGGTGGATCAGTTGAGGTCAGGAGTTCAAGACCAGCCGGGCCAACATGGTGAAGCCCCATCTCTACTAAAAATACAAAAATTAGCCAGGCATGGTGGTGTGCACCTGTAATCCCAACTACTTGGGAGGCTGAGGCAGGAGAATTACTTGAACCCAGGAGGCAGAGGTTGCAGTGAGCTGAGATCGTACCACTGCACTCCAACCTGGGTAACAGAATGAGACTCTGTCTCAAAAAAAAAAGACATCCTCACTTTCTTGTTTACTGTAACTTCAAATTATGCCATTATGTAATTACTCTTTTATTTAGAAAGTTTTATTAACAGTATAAAAAACAAAGTTGGCCAGACACAGCAGCCTATAATCTCAGTCCTTTGGGGGGCTGAGGTGGGAGGATTGCTTGAAGCCAGGAGTTCAAGACTAACCTGGGCAACATAGCAAAAAAAAAGAAAAAAAATTAATCAGGCATGGTGGGACATGCCTGTATTCCTAGTTACTTGGGAAGCTGAGGCGGGAGGATCCCTTGAGCCCAGGAGTTTAAACCTGCAGTGAACTATGATTGTGCCACTGTACTCCAGCCCAGACAACATCTCTTTTAAAATAATAATAAATAAATGAAGTTAATCTGTATAAATACCTTAGTTTTTATAAACTTCTTGTTCGCCTTTACTAAGAAAGAAATATAATGACCACAAAAATATAAAATTTGGAAATTCTGGGTTAATTTTTACAAGTTTTATGACCATCTATTTTTCATTTTGTGTTTTAGAACTATTTGACACTATGTAATAAAAAACAACTCTTAATAAGTAACTACCCCTAGTGCAATATCCATGTGTTTTTCCACTAATAAAGACTTTCTTCTCTATGTAAAGCAGTAATATTTACTGATAAGAAGAGAAGCAGGATGAAAGCTAGGTCTATCCATACCCACTGTGGCTTGTGTCGTAGGCCTAGAGATTAAAAATCAGGATAGAGAAATGAAGAAATAAGGAAATGCTAGGGTGAAGCAAATAAGTAATCTAAAGGTAAAAGACATTCATTCATTCAACAGATGTCTACTGTCTGCCTCCTCTGTACCAAATTCTGAGCTGGAATTTGCAGACAGGCAGCAAAGCAAAGACTTTATGATCTACATACAGTCAAGCAGACCTGGATTTAAAATCTAGTCTCCTCCACTTACTAACTGTACACCCTGGACAAGTTAGTTAACCTCTCTGAGCTTTGGTTTCCTCATTGTTCAACAATCTCCCCACCTTTTCTTTTTTGAAATAGAGCCTCGCCCTGTCACTCAGGCTGGAGTGCAGTGGCTCCATCACAGCTCACTACAGCCTTGACCTCCTGGGCTCACGCAGTCCTCCCACCTCAGCCTCCCAAGTAGCGGGGATTACAGGCACACACCACTACAACAGGCTGTTTTGCATCTTTTGTAGAGATGGGTTTTACCATGTTGCCCGGCAGGTCTCAAAACTCCTGAGCTTAAGCAATCTGCTCGCCTCAGCTCCCGCCTTGGTGAAGCTCAGGCAGGGTTACAGGTGTGAGCCACTGTGCCCAGCCTGAACAAACCCTTTTTAAGTGCCTTCAATGTTCCAGGCACTGTACTAGGCACAAGAGATACATACACTAGTGAATAAAATAACAAGCCCTGCCCTCAAGGAACTTACACCCTCTCTCTATAATAACCTCCTAAGTTTGAGGATTGAATGAAATAATGCATATAAAACCCTTGTCACATAGTAAACAATAAATGTTAACTAACATTAGTATACATAGGCAAATAAGATATGGCGACTAATCTCAAGAAGATCATTATCTAATCAGTAATATAGACTTGTAAAAAATAATTGCAATATATAAGTCTTGTGATAAATATGTAAAAGCAGTGGTAATATAGACAAGGGTATGCTCTGTCTACTTAGATGACTCATAGAGGGGCTTCAGGAGAGTCTTGAAGATGAACAAGATGTCACAGGTAGAGAAGTAGAGAAAGGCTATTCCATCTATAGAGAAGCCTGTGTTAAGGCAGCAATCCCCAACCTTTTTAGCACCAGAGACCGATTTTGTGGAAGACAGTTTTTCCACAGACAGCCAGGGAATGGTTTTGGGATTCTACCTCATATCATCAAGCATTAGATTTTTATAAGGAGCACACGACCTAGATCCCTTGTGTATGCAGTTCACAATAGTGTTTGTGTTCCTATGAGAATCTAATGCCACTGCTGATTTGATAAGAGGCAGAGCTCAGGCGATAATGCTCACTTGCCTGCAGCTCACCTGGTGCTGTGCAGTCCAGTTCCTAAAAGGCTGCAGACCGGTACCAGTCTGGGGGATGGGGACCCCTGTGTTAAGGTACAGAAGTGTGAATTGGTAACTATTGCACATGAAACAGGAGTACAAGTTCACCCAGGGATTTGTGGTAGCGTGCTGAGGTGCTTACAAAATCACTGACTGCATCTCAACATTCCTATTTTCCTATAACATTTATTTTATTCAACTATATTGCAGGGATTAAACTTTTTTTGTTTTTGTTTTTTGATATGGAGTCTCACTCTGTCACCCAGGCTGGAGTGCAGTGGCACAATCTCGGCTCACTGGAACCTCCATCTCCCGGGTTCGTTATTCTTATGCCTCAGCCTCCCAGGTAGCTGGGACTACAGGTGTGCACCATCACACCTGGCTAATTTTTGTATTTTTAGTAGAAACGGGGTATCGCCATGTTGGCCAGGCTGGTCTTGAACTCCTGACCTAAAGTGATCTGCCCACCTCAGCCTCCCAAAGTGCTGGGATTAAAGGCGTGAGCCACCACTCCTGACCTAATTTTTGTATTTTCAGTAGAGACAGGGTTTTTTCATGTTGGCCAGGCTGGTCTCAAACTTCTGACCTCAAGTGATCCGCCCGCCTTGGCAACCCAAAGTGCTGGGATTACAGGCATGTGCCATCGTGCCCAGCTGGGATTAAACTTTTTAAAGTTAAAACAAATATAAATATGTTATAGAATTGAGTACAATGACCACATGAATTTTTAGGATGAAATAAGAAACTTCAAAGAAGTTTGTGTTTTCAGTGTGCCTCTCCCATCTCTGTCCATCAAGAATAAGTCATTCTTCCTTTGCTATTAGGAGTATTTCGTAGAAAAGTTTTAAAAGCATTGGTATACTGTAAATATTTGGTATGGCTGGCCCTAGCTGTAGGAGATGGGTTTGGATTACTGATGAGGGGTTAGGTCATGAGGAGCCCTTTATACTATGCTTAAAATTATAAGCAGTCAGGAGCCATTAAAGGGTTTTAAGCTGCAGTATGGCCAGATGAGATTCTCATTTTAGAAAGATCATTGAAAGGCTACCTAGGGTCTGGAGGAAGGAAGTAAAAGGCCAAGGAAAGAGACAAGTTTGATTTCTGTTGCTCTAGTCCATTGAGAAAGGATTTAAAAAAAAAAAAAAAAAAGTGCTATAGGATGATATGAAACAATACACTATAGATATAACAAGTAAATTTATATAGTATACATACTTGCTAGAAGGTGATAACTGCTATAAAAAAGAAAAACCATGTTAGGGTAGGGTGATGTCCTTCCACTTGCCCCTCCTTCACTCTCTCCAGTCACAGTGAGTCTTGCTTTATATTTCAAACACAACAAGCATGTTTCCACTTTAGGACTTTAGCACTCACTATTACCACTGCCTAGGATACTAGTACCCCAGCTATCTACATGGTTTATATCCTCACTCATTCAGGTCTCTGCTTAAATGTTAACTTAGCAGAGAGGACTTATCTAACAACTCTATCTAAAATTACAGCCCATCCTTCTCTGAGTTATCCTGATTTAACTTGTATTAGTTGCTTTAGTAGAGAGAAAACACTAATAATACTTTTATAGCCTTTGGAGTCTGGAGACTGAAAACAACTATTAAATATAGATAAAATTTCACTATAAAAATATACGTATTGTTAGATAAAAATTATATAGGACCAGAAAAGTCTATATTCTATCATCTTTTTTACTTAAAAAAAAAAAAACTCTATAAGTTGAGAAATCAAACTTACATAGCTGAACATGCTGCCAGCCAGATAAAATCAGTTTCTATATAGTCGGAAGGAGAGAATGAATACTGGGTAGGCCGCTAGCAATGGGGAGCATCAAAAGTAGGGGTAAGTGTGCTCTGGAGAGAAGAAAGTTAATTTGAAAAAGTCCCATGCTGTTGCCAAGGCATAGGTTCTTTCCTAATCCATCATTTCGTATGCTCAACAAATCCCTGGGAAATTCATTCCCATTGACTCCTATATGCTGACAGTTCTATTTCTTCAGCTCTGATTTTTCTTCTAAACTATAGACCTAAGTATCCAACTTCTGCTAGATGTCTCTACTTAGCTATCTCACTGGCACATCAAACTCTGAACATATATGCAGAAGTGAACTCACCATTTTTCTCCCTGGTCTTTCTTCTCTTCATATATTCTCTAATCCAATAATTAATTTTGCCATGCATCTAACTGTCCATGCCATAAACCAGGCCATCATCCTTGTCTTTCCCCCTCTCTAACTTCCATTCAAATTAATGATTAGTCTGAACCCTAAATCTCTAATCTGTTCACTTCTCTGTATCTCCCCTATATTACCCTAGTTCAGGTCTCCATCTCTCACTTAGATTACTGCAACATGTTATCATTGGTCTCTTTCCTGTCAGTCTCACCTCCCTCTCACTCTCCACTCAGCACAACGGGGACATCTTTCTAATACATGAGTCTGACCATGTTATCTATTGGTGAAACCTTCATTGACTTTCCATTATTTTTCCTTTTTTTTTGTTTGTTTGTTTTGTTTTGTTTTGTTTGTTTGTTTTGAGATGGAGTCTTGGTCTTGTTGCCCAGGCTGGAGTGCAATAGCACGATCTTGGCTCACTGCAACCTCTGCCTCTCGGGTTCAAGCAGTTCTCCTGCCTCAGCCTCCCAAGTAACTGGGATTACTGGCACCCACCACCACGCTCAGCTAATTTTTTGTATTTTTTAGTAAAGATGGGGTTTCACCATGTTGGCCAGGCTGGTCTGGAACTCCTAACCTCAGGTAATCCACCCACCTCAGCCTCCCAAAGTGCTGGGATTACAGGTGTGAGCCACCCTGCCCAGCCTTTTTTTTTTTGAGGTGGAGTTTCACTCTTGTTGCCCAGGCTGGAGTTCAGCGGTGCGATCTTAGCTCACTGCAAGCTCTGCCTCCTGGGTTCAAGCAATTCTTGTGCCTCAGCCTCCCAAGTAGCTGGGATTACAAGCATCTGCCACCACACCTGGTGCAGTTTTAGTAGAGATGGGGTTTCACCATGTTGGCCAGGCTGGTCTTGAACTCCTGACCTCAAGTGATCCGCCTGCCTCAGCCTCCTAAAGTGCTGGGATTACAGGCGTGAGCCACCACACCCAGCCTCTGTTACTGTTATATAAAGTCCAGCTCCTTAACATGACTTGAAAGGCCAGATTTGACCTCTGGTCTCTGACTCCATTTTTCCTATTCTATATTACAACAATATACTATAAGGATTTTTTTTCTCCTTGTCTCTGGAATATAAGATATGACAATAACTCTCTTCCACTTTCTTTTAAGGTAACTGCTACATGAGCTTCAGGTATAAAATTTTAAACACCGTATCCTCTAGAAAGACTTTCTACTGTATAAGTCTGGATTAGGTGGCCTTCTTATGTGTTTACAAAGTACTCTGTACAGTTCCTGCCATAGAGTTATAATACTGTATTATAATTGCCTGGTTACTTATCTCTCCCTTTACTAGATTGTAATTGCTGTGAGTATAGGGATTATGCCTGTCTCGTTCACCATTTGAGCTGTGGTTATGGATTTAATCTGGCAATGAGACTCTAATAAACTTTAATCTAATACTATGTTTACTCAGCTTTATAGAAGGATACAGGGTGAGAGTTATAGCAGATGTATCATCTTCATCTCATCAGAAGACCCAGAGCTATTCATATACACAGCTTCTTTTCTACCCTTATCCACATAAGATTGAGACCAGCCTGGGTAACATAGTGAGACCTCGTCTATACTAAAGAGAAAAAAATTAACCAGGATACGGTTACGCACACCTCAGCCACCCAGCTACTCAGGAGGCCGAGGCAAGAGGATGGCTTGAGCCTGGGAGATCAAGGCTGCAATGAGCTATGATCATGCCACTGCACTCCAGCCTAGATGACAAAAGACCCTGCCTCAAAAGACATAAGAGTAATAAAATAAAACTTAATCAAAATTCTGTTATAACTCAAAAGCAAACAGTATTATTAATTACTTAGGAATGCATTTGTAGATGACTACTTTAAGTTAGTAACTATATAAAGAAAAGCAAAACAATGTTTATTATACAAGTCAGGAGAGGGGTTTCCTCTAAAAAGGAAGGGAGAGGGTTGGACTGGGAAGACACAAATGCAGCACTTCTGGGGGTTAACAAGGATTTACTTCTTGACCTGGGTGGTGCTTTCTCAACTATTGGCTTTATATGTATTTGCTAAATCGTATTTTCCCACTAGGTTCAATTTTCCAGGTACTAATACTCATCTAATGCTCAATACAGAAAAGAAAGAAGAGCCAACGCTAGGAAGATATGGGAACATATAGAATAAAGAACACAGGAAAATGGATTAACCTTAGTCAAGAAGTGGGCACCTTTTTTGGAGACTAGGGATGAGAAGGAATGCCAGGGGAGGATGCATATGAATGCAGAGGCATTTAGAAGAGTTAAAAGAATTCAGGTTTATAATATTGTAAAATGGGAAGCACAATTACTGTATTTGCTGAAAGCAAAGCTAAAGAGAAGAGAGGAGCTAAAGAGTATGAGGCAAAATTACATTTGTTCAGGTTTCAGCAGATATTTAAAATTTCAAGGATCCATTCAGAATTAAAATTGATATAGGAATTCTGATATTGGTTATTTAATAAAGTTAAGCAGGCTCTTAACTTTTCCTCAGAAGTTAGTATGACTCAGTGATTTAACACATTTTTTAAAATTCTATTCTCAAAATGTAATGAAGGATAATAAATATTTACATTTAATTGGGGAGGCTATTTTGGTAGGCAAAATAGACTTCCTTTGCCAAAGAATAATTATTATACTAACCTCATTTTCCATTCCTATTTAGGTCATGTATGGAATGTTGGTCTTTACATTAGTACTTCGATCTATTTATATTGTTACATGGTAAGTAGTTTGGATCATCTGTACTATGATTGAAGTATACGCAGACCTATGACAGTAAATCTATAGCCTAAATTGAAATAACACACAAAAGCTCACTTCAGTAGAGATGTTGGAAGAAAACTATAACCCAACATTTATTGTTATATTATAAGGAATACTGGGTCTTCAGACAAGTTGTTAATGGGCATCATGTGAGAACTAGGGTTCCAAAATTAAAGACATGGGAAAATTAAAGGGAGCTGTCTATGATGGCCTTGTTTTGAATATTTATAAAGTTCATTAGATATTAGAGACCTTAAAAATCCTACAGTTAAAACAAAATTGTTTTTGTCTTTCTTAAACCTACTTGACTAGTGATTTCCTTTTACATAGTACCTCCAAGGAAGGCTATTAATGTCACAAAGAATTAGTATTTCATGAAAGATTATTTGGGAAATGGGTATAATCTTTGGGCATTCATGAAAATTAAATAAGAAATAACATTCGTGAGATTACCTTAAATAGGGCGTGGCCGCACAACAGGTGTTCAGTAAATAAGTAGTATGATTTGTGGGTTTGTTCTTTTTTTTCCTTTTTTATTAAACTTTTAGTTTCTAGATAACTGTAGAAATGCATACCTTTGTAAAAAAAAAAATAGATCCCAGTATCCTTTACCAATCTCCTTCATTTGTAGCATCTTACAAAACTATAGTACGATATCAAAACCAAGGTTTGATATGAATACAGTCAAGATATAAAACATTTCCATCATCATCAGGATGCCTGTGTTGCCCTTTTATAACCACACCTACTTCCCTCCTGCCCCACCTCACTCCTCACTCCCTGTCCTTAACCCCTGGTGATCACTTAATCTGTTCTGCATTTCTGTTTTTGTCATTTCAAGAATGTTATATAAATGGAATCATATATATAACCTTTGAGATTGGCTTTTTGAACTCAGCATAATTATCTGGCAATTAATCCAAGTTGTTGAGTGTGTCAATAATTCATTCCTTTCTATTGCTGAGTAGTATTCCATGGCATAGATGTACCACAGTTTAACCACTCACCTGTTGAGTAACATCTGGATTGTTTCCAGTTTTGGGCAATCATGAATAAAGCTGCTATGAACAATTGTAATGCAGGTTTTTATGTGAACACAAGTTTTCGCTTCTGGAATAAATTTCTGGAATAAATGCCCAGAGTGAAATTGCTAGGTTTTATAGTAATTTATGTTTAGTTTTTCTCAAAACTGCTGAATTGTTTTCCAGAGTAGCTCCACCATTTTTACATTCCCACCACCAATATATGTGTAATCCAGTTTCTCTGCATCCTCACCAGAATTTGGTAATGTCACTATTTTTAATGAAGTTTTTTAAAATTTGCATTTGCCTAATGGCTAATCATATTGAATGTAACTTCCATATGCTTATTTGCCATATGTATATGTATTCTCCCTGGTAAAATTTCTGCTCATGTCTTTGCCTGGTTTCTTTTTTTATAAGAGATAATAAGGACACTTTCTATTGTTTTTACAGTTGAGTTGTGAGGTTCTAATTCTTTACTAAATATGTGATTTGTGAATTCTTCCTCCCAATCTATAACTTTTCGTCCTCTTTCAATGAGCAAACATTCTTAATTTCAATGAGGTCAAATTTATCAGTTTTATGGATTGTGTTTTTGGTGTCAAGTCTAAGAACTCTGTACCCACCTATAGATGCCGAAGATTTGTTCCTATTTTTTTTTCTAAAAGATTGTATAGTTTTACATTTTATGGTTTATTTTCAGTTCATTTTGTATAAGATCTGAGGCATAGGGTGAGGCTCTATTTTTTACATGTGGATGTCCAACTGTTCTAAGACCCATTAGTTGAAAAGACTGTCCTTTCTCCATTGAATTGCTTTTGCACTTTTGTCAAAAATTATTTGGGTAGATTTGTGTGTGTCTATTTTAGGGATTTCGGTTATGTTCCATTGATTGATGTGTCTCCCCTTCCAACAATACCACACAGTCTTCATTACTGTGGCCGTATAAGTCTTTAAATCATACAGACTGATTCCTGCCACTTCATTCTTCTTTTTCAAAATTGCTCTAGCTATTTAGGTTCCTTTGCCTTTCTATATAAAGTTTAGAATAATATTGTCTAAATTTAAAATCTTATTGAGATTTTAGGAATTATGGGAATTACATTAAATATGCATATCAATTTGCAGAGTTGACATCTTTACTATGTTGAGTCTCTTGATTTATTTAGATCTTTAATTTCTTTCATCAGCATTTTGTAGTTTTCAATTTTTTAAGCAGTTGTTATATTGTATTTTTAAATTTTAGTGTCCACATGTTCATTGCTATTATATAGATACACAATTGATTATCTTTTATTCTGCCACCTTGTTGAAGTCAGTTCTAGGATAGTTTTTTTGTAGATTGTTTTGTTTTGTTTTGTTTTGCTTTTTTGTCTATTTTTTGAGACGGAGTCTTGCACTCTCCCGGGCTGGAGTGCAATGGCACGATCTCAGCTCACTGCAGCCTCCACCTCTCAGGTTCAAGTGATTGATTCTCCTGCGTCTGCCTCCCGAGTAACTGGGATTACAGGTGTCCACCACCATGCCCAGCTAATTTTTCTGTATTTTTAGTAGAGACCGGGTTTCACGATGTTGGCTAGGCTGGTTTCAAACTCCTGACTTCATGATCTGCCCACCTTGCCTCCCATAGTGTTGGGATTACAGGCGTGAGCTACTGCGCCCAGCCCTGTAGATTTGTTTTTAAGATTTGCTGCAAATAGAAATAGTGTATATCCTTATTCTTGATGTGTGTGCTTTTTAGTTCCTTTTTGCCTTATTGCCCTGACTAGAACTTCCAAGACTATGTTAAGTAAGAGTGGTGACAGCAGATCTCCTTGCCTGGTTCCCAATTTTAGGGGAAAAGCATTTAACCTTTCATCATTAAGTTAAATGTTAGCTGTATGTTTTTTATAGATGTTCTTTATTAGGTTGAGGAATTTGCCCTCTATACTGGTTTGAAAGGGCTGCCATAAAATACCATTAGATTGGGTGGCTTAACCAACAAACGTATTTTCTTACAGTTCTGGAGGCTACAAGTCTGAGACTAGGGTGTCAGCAGGTTTGGTTTCTTCTGACACCCCTCTCTTTGGCATGCAATTGGCCACAGAGAGAACACAGAGAGAAAGTGGTCATTTGGTCTTTTCTCTGTGCATGCCTATGTCTGATTTCTCTCTGTATGTGTGTCCTAATCTCCTTTTCTGATAAAGGACACCAGTTATATTGGATTAGGGCCTACCCTAATGACCCCATTTTAATTTAATTATCTCTTTAAAGAACCTAGCTCTAAATAGTCACATTCTAAAGTACAGGGGGTTAGGGCTTTAACATATGAATTTCAGAGGAGACACACTATATCCTCTATTCTTTATTTTTATCGTAATTTTCATTATCATAAATGGACCTATAATACACTCTATTACTAATCATGAATGGCTGTTGGATTTTGTCAAACGCTTTTTCAGTATCAATTGATTTTATCACACTGTTTTATTCTGTAGTCTGTTAATAAGGTGGATTATGTCAATTGATTTTGATCCAGCCTTGTATCCTGGGACAAACCTTACTTACTTATACTATGTCATTCTTTTTATACATTCTGAATTCTTCACTTGTTAATATTTTGTTAAGGATTTTTGTATCTGTATTCATGAAGGATATTGGTTTGTAGTTTTTATTTTTTGTCCTGTCTTTTTCTGGTTTTGGCATCAGGATACTATACATTTCATTAAATGAATTGGGAAACGTTGCTCCCATCTATTTTCTGGAATAAATTGTGTAGAATTAGTGTTAATTCTTCTTTCAATGTTTGGTAGAATTCTCTAGTGAAACCATCTGGGACTAGAGATCTGTTTTTTGGGGCATTTTTAAATTACACATTTTAAAAATAAAGGAAATTCTGACACCTGTTACAACAGGGATGCACCTATAAGACACTAGGCTAAGTGAAATAAGTCACTCATAAGAGGACAAATACTACATGAGTCCACTTATACGACGTTCCTAGAGTAATCAGCTTCATAGAGACACAAATAAAATGGTGGTCAGGGCCTGGTGGGGAGTAGGATAAGGGGGATCCCTGGGGAAGGCATTGGAGACTTATTGTTTTGTGGGTACCAAGTGCAGTTTGGGAAGACGGAAAAAGTTCTGGAGACAGACAGTGGTAAGGGTTGCACAACAATGTGAATGTACTTAATGTTACAGACCTATATACTTTAAAAGGGTTAAAAAGTTAAACTTTATGAATACTTTAACATAATAAAATTTTTACATTAAACATATGCAGAAAAATAAAATTACAGGTTCAGCTTCTTTAATAGTCATGCAGTTATTCACTTTTTTCTTTTTTCTTCCACTCTTGTTGAAGACATGCAGCTATTCAAATGATTGATTTTATGTTGGATGAATTGTTCGTTTCTTGAGTCATTGGTTCATTTCATCTAAGTCATTAAAATTTGTGTAGAATTGGTTATAATATTCCCTTGTTTTCCTCTTGATGTTGAGAGGGCTTGTAGTGATAATCTGTTTCATTACTAATATTGGTAATGTGTTAGACTTCTCTCTCTCTCTTTTTTGGTCAGCCTTGCCAGAAGTGTCTCAAAGTTTATTGATCTTTTTAAAAACCAGACTTTTGTTTGATTGATTTTCTCCACTTTTCATTTTTCAGTTTCATTGATTACTGTTCTTTATATTTTCTTTGTTTTGCTTATTGTGGGTTTATTTTTATTTCTTTTTCAAGGTTCTTGAGATGGAAGCTTAGATTTTTATTTCAGACCTTCCTATTTCTTTTTTTTTTTAATTTTAATAATGTATTTTATTTAATGACAAATGCCCAGATTTTTAAAGTATTTTATCAATATAAAAGTTATTACTAGGTATATTGCATTCTTTTTTTTTTCAAGGGCAGAAAGTCTAGTGTATATTTTTCCATCTCTGCAGCTTTTTTTTTTTTTA
>NW_012114921.1:6526811-6528971 GCF_000951035.1 Colobus angolensis palliatus | reverse complement strand
TGTGTCGCTCGCGCTGGGAGCTGGAGACTGGAGCTGTTCCTATTCGGCCATCTTGCTCTGCCCCCTCCAGACTTTCCTATTTCTTAATGAGCATTTAGTGCTATAAATTTTCCTCTCAGCAGGACAATGCTAAAGCATTGCTTTAGCAGTGTCCCACAGCTTTTTGTATGTTGTATTTCATTTTTATTCAGTTCAATGTATTTTTTAAAATTTCTCTTGAGACTTCCTCTTTGACCTATGGATTATTTAGGCTATGTTATTTCACATTCAAGTGTTTGGAGATTTTCCTGTTGTCATTCTTGATTTCTTGTTTGATTTCATTGTGGTCAGAGAACACACTCCACATGATTTCATTTTTCTTAAATTTGTTGAGGTTTGTATTATGGATCAGGTTATACCAAGGATATTTATGCCAAGGATATCTTGGCATATGTTCCATATTTGTTTGAAAAGAATATGTATTCTGCTATTGTTTCATAAAATCTTCTACATATGTCAATTAGATCCTGTTGGTTGATGGTTGTGTCAGTGTTCCCCATGACTACTCTCAGGTCTGATGATGATTCACTAGGATTCACAGAACTCAGAAAGATGTTACACTCATGGTTAAGGTTTGTTACCTAAAGGTCAAACTGATAGAGCATGGCCCAGGAGCCCAGGCAAATAAAAATAGGTGTTTCCTATAAAGCGCATTAGTTGCATAAACTATCTGGCATGGCCCAAAGTGTCAAGTATACAAAGACACTCTTATTGGGCAGGATTTTCTAAGGTCTCAGAAGTTATCTCCCAGAAGCCAGTCAAGAGCCAGTCCTTTCTTTGAAATGTGCAGTGTTTGTGCTCCAAGCCCACCGAATTAGCTATTTAATGCTCAATGGTGTTTTTTAGTTCTTCTATATCATTGTTGATTCTCTAGTTGTTCTATCAGTTGATGACAGAAAAATACTGAAGTCTCCAAACATGATTTTGGATTTGACTATTTCTCCTTCATCAGTTTTTGCTTCACACATTTTGCAGGTCTATTGTTTGATAGACCTTAGAACTCACAGACATTTAGAACTGCTATATCTTCTTGGTGGATTGGCTTTTTTGTCATTACATAATGTTCCTCTGTGACTGGTAATTTTCTTTGTGCTGAAGTCTAATTTATCTGTTTAATATATCCATATTAGCATAGCGTTCTTTTGATTAATGTTTGTGTGGCATATCTTTTTTCATCCTTTTAGTTTCAACCTGATCATATTGTTATATTTGAAATGCATTTCCTTTAGACATTATATAGTTGAATTAGTTGAGTCATGTTTTTAATCCACTCTTCCAATTTCTTTTAATTGGTGTATTTAGATCATTTATATTAATGTAATTATTAATATATTAAAACTTAACTGCCATTTTATTTTTTGTTTTCTATTTGTTCTCTCTGGTTTTTTGCTTTTGTATGCTTTTTCCTGCCTGTGAGTTACTTAAACTTTTTCTTTATAATTCCATGTTAGTGTGTCTATAGTGCTTATGTTTCTCTTTGTATTGCTTTTTTAGTGGCTGCTCTCAGTGTTACTTTATATATACATACCCTATCAGAGTCTAATGTTAATCAGCATTTTACCAGTTCCAGTGAAGTACAGAAAACTTACCTCCCTTTCACATGTCTATATTCATTTCCTAGCGCCACCATGACAAAGTACCACAAGCTAGGTGGCTTTAAACAACTAAAATTTATTGTATCACAGTTCTAGAGGCTAGAAGTCCCAGATGAAAATGTCTCAGGGCCATGCTCCCTCTGAGACCAGTTGGGAAACTTCTCTTCCTAGCTTCTGGTAGTTTGATAGCAAGCTTTGGCATTCCTTGGCTTATAGCTGCATCACTCCAGTCTTTGCCTTTGTCACATGGCATTCTTCCCATGTCTCTGTGTCTTTAGATAGCTATCTTCTTATAAGGACACCAGTCATATTGGAGTAGCGCCCACCCTACTCTAATATAAACCCATCTTAAATAATTATATCTGCAAGGATTTTATTTCCAAATTAGGTAACATTCTGAAGTACTAGAGTTGTGACGTCAACATATCTTTTTTAGAGGTGAAAAATTCAACTCATAAGAATGCCTTTAGCCTGACCCACTTAAAATATAATTGGTATATTATATATATGTATATTGTGTGTGTGT
>NW_012114921.1:6487150-6520979 GCF_000951035.1 Colobus angolensis palliatus | reverse complement strand
GCATTCAAATATTTAAAAAAAAAAAAAAAAAAAAAAAACAGGTATTACCAACAAAGGAATAACTGTTGGTCTGCAGACAGCAACCATGGAAGCCAGAACACATATAGACTGTTATCTTTAAAGTACTGAGAGAAATTAACCATCAGCTTAGAATTCTATACCCAAATATCTTTCAAGAACAAGGGTAAGATAAAGACAATTTGAAACAAACAAAAATGGAGAGATTTTGCCAATACACCTCACTAAAATACTCTTTAAGAGATATTCTTGAGGCAGAAGAGCTGAGATGCAAGAAAGAACAATAAAGGAGAAAAAATGATAAACCAGTGGGAATATTTGAACAAAATATTGTGACCGCTTAAAATAATGTGTCATTTGAAAAAATAAAAATATA
Source organism: Colobus angolensis palliatus (assembly GCF_000951035.1). NCBI lineage: Eukaryota > Metazoa > Chordata > Mammalia > Primates > Cercopithecidae > Colobus > Colobus angolensis. The sequence goes on along the minus strand of NW_012114921.1, from coordinate 6,520,585 downwards.
CAAAGTGGAACAAATGGACAAAATAACATGCACAATGGAAGGGGTTAATCGAAGTTACAGAGTTTCTAAGTCAAGAAACTTGTTACTTGGGAAGAGAATACATTCAATGATTAGTTTTCATGTTTACATATGCATTTTTGGTAACCACTAAAAATGATAATTGACTTTACAATATCTTTCAGAAACATGGAGGAGTAAATAAGATTCTAAAAACTGGATCCAAAAGGAAGTTGGACTAGAACTTTTAATAACCAACAAAAAGTTAAAGCATCATTTAAAACAAATGCATTCACTAGATTAGTAATAAGATTCAATTTACCAGAAATAAATGGCAAATTCTAAACTTTTATGGAAATTTTTAAGCAAAAATTGACAGAATTTACAAAGATAAATAGACAATGCTCTATCATGCTGAAATACTTTAACACAGTAACTCAGACAAAAAAATATATATAAATATGGATATAGATAAAATTTGAGTAACACAATAAGAAAATGATCTTGTACTCTTAACATTTAACATATGTAAACCTTTCTCAAGCATGCGTAGAATAATTATTAATTCTACTCGATACTAGCTTTAGAGCAAGGTTTGACAAACTTTAAAGCAGTAGTCCCCAGCCATTTTGGCATCAGGGACCAGTTTCATTATAGACAATTCTTCCACGGATTGGGGTGGAGGGATGGTTTCGGGATGATTCAAGAGCATTATATTTATTGTACACTTTATTTCTGTTATTATTACATTGTAATATGTAATGAAATAATTCTACAATTCAACATAATGTAGAATCAGTGGGAGTCCTGAGCTTGTTTTCCTGCAACTAGACAGTCCCATCTGGGAGTGATGGGAGATAGTGACAGATCATCAGACATTAGATTCTCGTAAGGAGTGCACAACCTAGATCCCTTGCATGTGCAGTTCATGATAAGGTTCGTGCTCCTATGAGAATCTAATGTCACCATTGATCTGACAGGAGGCAGAGCTCAGGCAATAATGCTCATTCCCACCGTTCACCTTCTGTGCAGCCTGGTTCTTAACAGGCCACAGACCAATACTGGTCCATGGCCCGGGAGTTGGGGACCCTTGCTTTAAAGAATTAGTATCATTGGCCAGGCACGGTGACTCACGCCTATATATAATCCCAGCATTTTGGGAGGCTGAGGATCACTTGAGGTCAGGAGTTTGAGACCAGCCTGGCCCATCTCTACTAAAAATACAAAATTAGCCAGGCATGGTGGTGGGTGCCTGTAATCCCAGATACTTAGGAGGTTGAGGTGGGAAGATTGCCACTGCTTTGTCTGAGAGGGGAAAGATTGCTTTATTATTTCTCACCATCTGGTTTCCACTGACACCCAAGTGGTGTGGCTATGGTATTTCTGGCCAGTGGTGAAAATTCTGACTCTCCAGTACGTCTCTGACACTACGCCAGCAGGGAGGGAAAACAGTGTCTCATCATTGCCACAGGAAGATAGATATCCAAGCTCCTCACATAGTCTCTAAGGGAATGAGGAACTAATTACTGTGGGTGGGGATGAAAGTCCCAAGCCCTCATTACTTGGCCTTCTTAACCTGGCATGAGGTTGAAGCACCTTCTAATACCCTGAGGAGGATGGAAGTCTAGGCTCCCCATTCAGCCTTTGTGGCATGAGTGGGGAATCTATTGCATGGCAGGGGGACTATAATGTATTATATATTTCAAAATAGCTGAGATAGCAAATTTCAGATTTCTCACCACAAAAAAATAAGTGATGAGTGTGTTAATTAGCTTGATTTAATCATTCCACATTGTATACATATGTCAAAACATCACATTGCACTCCACAAATGTATATAATTATGCTTTATCAATTTAAAATAATACTAATTTTTTAAAAAGAAAATGCATGGAACTCACCACTGTATCATTTCTCAGGTCCCAAAGTCCCTAGTTAATCTGCTTCTTCTCAGCACCTTTCAGGGTCTTCTTATGTCTGTCTTATATATAATGCCCAGCATTTTTAGTTTTACTTAGTGGAATGAATACGAAAAAGTATATCCACTTCATCTTCCCAGGAGCCCAAGTCCCAGTTTATTCTGTTTTTAATTTAGGCCCCTTAGGTAAATATAAAGAAGCATAAAATACAGTCCTTGACTTAAATCAAGTCTGATAGACAGGGTACCAATACTTTTAGAAATACAGATGACAGACCTTTAAAAAGCACTTAACAGTGGCAATCCTATGAAATAAAAGCAAATTTCTTCCATCTGTCTTGCCACAGCTTCTTTCCTGTATGTCCATTTGTTGATCATTTCATTTAGCACTGGTCATTGTTTCCTTATCTGTCTGCTCAACTAGACTGTGAGCTTCTTAAAGTCTTAGTTATCTTGGTAATCCCTGGATCCCAGGATAGTGCTTATCCATAAATGTTTTTTAAAATCAAATTGAAACTCTTAAAACTTTTGTTACTTTTAATTTGTCTGATGAAACATCTGAAAATTCCTCCTGTAACAAAACACCTAGAAATTCTAGATATAATATAACAAACATCCGTTAAATGCCCAGATGAGTTCAAAAGAACATAAAATTCCAGGCTGGACGTGATGACTCATGCCTATAATTCCAGCACTTAGGGAGGCCAAGGCAGGAAGATGACTTGAGCCCAGGAGTTTGATACCAGGCTGGGCAATAATAGGGAGACCTAGTCTATACAAAAAGAAATTTAAAAATTAGTCAGGTGTGGTGATGCATGCCTATAGTCCTAGCTATTTGGGAGGCTGAGATGGGAGAATCACTTGAGCCCAGGACATTGAGGCTGCACCAAGCCATGATTGTACCACTGCACGCCAGCCTGAGCAACAGAGAAAGACTCTGTCTCAAGATAATAACAATCAAAAGCATCTGTATTAGGCCATTATTGCATTGCTATAAAGAAATACTGGAGACTAGGTAACTTATAAAGAAAAGAAGTTTAATTGCTGACAGTTTCTTAGGCTTTACAGAAAGCATGGTGTGGCATCTGCTTGGCTTCTGGGGAGGCCTCAGAAAGCTTACAATCATGGCAGAAGGCAAAGGGGAGCAGACATGCCACATGGCAAAAGCAGGAACAAGAGAGAGTAGGGGAGGTGCCGTACACTTTAAACAATCATATCTCTTGAGAACTCACTCACTACCACAAGAACAGAACTAAGCCATGAGAGAGCACCCCCATGACTCAAACACCTCCCACCAGGCCCGCACTTGGAACACTGGGAATTACATCTCAACATGAGGTCTGGAGGGGGCATCAAATCCAAAGAAGGAGCTGCAAACTACAGTGACAAATGAGTACTTAGATCATGGTCAACTGGCCAGGCACAGTGGCTCACACATGTAATCCTAATACTTTGGGAGACTACAGTGGGAGGACTGCTTGAGCCCAGGCATTCAAGACCAGCCTGGCAAAGAAGTAAGAACCCACTTCTACAAAAAAAATTAATAAATTAGGTAGGTGTGGTGGCACATACCTTTAGTCCCAGCTACTCAGCAGGCTGAGGCAGGAGGATTGATTGAGCCCAGGGAGTCAAGGCTGCAGTGAGTCATTATCACACCACTGCACTCCAGCCTGGGCAACAGAGTGAGACCCTGTCGCAAAAAAGAGGGAGAGAGAGAGATTGTGGTAAACTTCAAGGCATTTGAAGATACCACGAAACCAGAGCCTTAGGTTTGAACAGCCACAAAACAGAAGGCAGTTTTTGTTATGTTTCAGACTGGCAATTGGAACTATTTATTTCCTCATCACTATACACACAAATATACAAATAAAGCCAGGACCACTAAAGAGGTATATTGTCAGTGAAGGGCTGGGCTAGAAAAACTTTGCTCTCCAACAGAAAGAACTGACAAGGCAACTTGTCTTTCAGCCTCAGTTTTAGGTAGGAAAAATGACTCCCCTAAGAATTTGTAAAGAAATGTATTCTTAATGGAGGCCACTCTGGATTTCTGTAGATGGAGATCAAACGTGTACATAATCAATAATTCTAAAACCATGGGAAGGAATAAGCCACCATAAACAAAAGTCAGGAAAAACAAATAACCTCCCTCAAATCAGATGCTGAAATACAAAGTAACAATTTAGAAAATATTTAATAAAATAAAAGAGAAATCGAAAATGAGACCAAGGCACAGAAGATTATCAAAAATGAAAATCAAGATATGAAAGAGAATCAAAGAACTTCTGACATTAAAAATAAAATCGGCCAGGCGCGGTGGCTCATGCCTTTAATCCCAACACTTTGGGAGGCCAAGGCAGGCAGATCACTTGAGGTCAGGAGTTCGAGACCAGCCTGGCCAACATGATGAAACCCCGTCTGTACTAAAATTGCAAATATTAGCCAGGCGTGGTGGTGGGTGCCTGTAATCCCAGCTACTTGGGAGGCTGAGGCAGGAGAATCACTTGAGCCCAGGAGGTAGAGGTTGCAGTAAGCCAAGATCGCACCACTGCACTCTAGCCTGGACAATAGAATAAGACTCCATCTCAAAAAAAGAAAAAAGAAAAGAAAAAGAAAAGAAAATCATCGAAATAAAAAAATGGATAAGTAAAAAATATACTAACACAGCTGAAGTTAGAATTAGTGAACTGGAAGATAACCTAAAGAAATAAGCCCGATAACATCACAGAGAAATAACATTTAATTGCATTTCCAAAATGAGAGAATAGCAAAAATGGGGAAAGAAGAGGTATTCAAAGAGATAACAAATGAGAATTCTCTAGAACTGACAAAGGACATGATTCCTTGGCTTCAAAAACAAGAAATTCCAAGCAAGACAAATAAATGGAAATCTTTCTCAGGTGTGGCAGATGTGACAGATCAGCATGGTTCCAACCTCCTTCTAGTGTGCCTTCCAGTACTACAGATGCTAAAAGGTTAAAAGCCTTATTTCCCATATTTCCTTTGCAGGTAAGATTCCAAGTAAAACTCAGGTTCTGCCAATCACATGTATTAACATGAGGCTTGAATTCAGAACCAGTTAAGTGAGGGAAGAGAAGTGGTAGTATGTAAAGAAGTGGTAGTATCCATTTACTGGTGTGAATCTAGGGTATGCATCATGACTGGTGCAAACAGTCATGATGCATACAGCTTCCTGATCTGTGAATTATACTAAGGTAGTTTGATGCTGGGTGCAGAAGTTGGTCCAGAGGCTTCCCAATTCTCTAGCTTCCTAATTGTGACAAAGAAAAAAGTTCCTTTGGCAAGATTTTTCTGTGGTAGTGTTCGTCAGTCATTTCTGAAAAGCCTATGACTTGCTCATTCAGCATTTCTGTTGAAATTGAAAGTATTAAATTCTTTTCGGCTTACCATCTAGTTGTTACTAGTCTCTACAATTGAATCTTCATTGATACCTGTAGAAAAAGCATACTGAAGATGCTGAAATCCAAAGACAAAGATCTTAAAAGCATTCAAATATTTAAAAAAAAAAAAAAAAAAAAAAAAAAACAGGTATTACCAACAAAGGAATAACTGTTGGTCTGCAGACAGCAACCATGGAAGCCAGAACACATATAGACTGTTATCTTTAAAGTACTGAGAGAAATTAACCATCAGCTTAGAATTCTATACCCAAATATCTTTCAAGAACAAGGGTAAGATAAAGACAATTTGAAACAAACAAAAATGGAGAGATTTTGCCAATACACCTCACTAAAATACTCTTTAAGAGATATTCTTGAGGCAGAAGAGCTGAGATGCAAGAAAGAACAATAAAGGAGAAAAAATGATAAACCAGTGGGAATATTTGAACAAAATATTGTGACCGCTTAAAATAATGTGTCATTTGAAAAAATAAAAATATACAAAGTGGAACAAATGGACAAAATAACATGCACAATGGAAGGGGTTAATCGAAGTTACAGAGTTTCTAAGTCAAGAAACTTGTTACTTGGGAAGAGAATACATTCAATGATTAGTTTTCATGTTTACATATGCATTTTTGGTAACCACTAAAAATGATAATTGACTTTACAATATCTTTCAGAAACATGGAGGAGTAAATAAGATTCTAAAAACTGGATCCAAAAGGAAGTTGGACTAGAACTTTTAATAACCAACAAAAAGTTAAAGCATCATTTAAAACAAATGCATTCACTAGATTAGTAATAAGATTCAATTTACCAGAAATAAATGGCAAATTCTAAACTTTTATGGAAATTTTTAAGCAAAAATTGACAGAATTTACAAAGATAAATAGACAATGCTCTATCATGCTGAAATACTTTAACACAGTAACTCAGACAAAAAAATATATATAAATATGGATATAGATAAAATTTGAGTAACACAATAAGAAAATGATCTTGTACTCTTAACATTTAACATATGTAAACCTTTCTCAAGCATGCGTAGAATAATTATTAATTCTACTCGATACTAGCTTTAGAGCAAGGTTTGACAAACTTTAAAGCAGTAGTCCCCAGCCATTTTGGCATCAGGGACCAGTTTCATTATAGACAATTCTTCCACGGATTGGGGTGGAGGGATGGTTTCGGGATGATTCAAGAGCATTATATTTATTGTACACTTTATTTCTGTTATTATTACATTGTAATATGTAATGAAATAATTCTACAATTCAACATAATGTAGAATCAGTGGGAGTCCTGAGCTTGTTTTCCTGCAACTAGACAGTCCCATCTGGGAGTGATGGGAGATAGTGACAGATCATCAGACATTAGATTCTCGTAAGGAGTGCACAACCTAGATCCCTTGCATGTGCAGTTCATGATAAGGTTCGTGCTCCTATGAGAATCTAATGTCACCATTGATCTGACAGGAGGCAGAGCTCAGGCAATAATGCTCATTCCCACCGTTCACCTTCTGTGCAGCCTGGTTCTTAACAGGCCACAGACCAATACTGGTCCATGGCCCGGGAGTTGGGGACCCTTGCTTTAAAGAATTAGTATCATTGGCCAGGCACGGTGACTCACGCCTATATATAATCCCAGCATTTTGGGAGGCTGAGGATCACTTGAGGTCAGGAGTTTGAGACCAGCCTGGCCCATCTCTACTAAAAATACAAAATTAGCCAGGCATGGTGGTGGGTGCCTGTAATCCCAGCTACTCAGGAGGCTGAGGCAGGAGAATCACTTGAACCCGGGAGGCAGAGGTTATAGTGAGCTGAGATCGCACCACTGCATTCCAACCTGGGCAGCAGAGCAAGACTCAGTCTCCAAAAAAAAAACTGGTATCATGCACAGGTGTTCTCTGACTACAGTGTAATTAATTTAAACAAAACAAACAATTAGTCAAAATGGCCCAGATTTTTGGAAACCTAAAACCACATGTCTAAATACTCATGAGTAAAAAAATAAATCACAATGGAAATTTTAAAATACTTAGAATGGAATCATAATGAAAATTCTACAAATCTAAGTAGGATATAGGTAAAATGGTTCTTTGAGGGAAATGTATAACATTAGATGTCTACCTTAGAAATAGGCTGAAAAATAATGAACTAAGCATTCAATTTCAAGAATTAGAAAACAAAGCTTGCTTTGGCAGCACATATACTAAAATTGGAACAATACAGAGATCAGCATCACCCCTTTAAAAAAATTTTTTTTTAAGAATTAGAAAACAGATCAATAGAGTACACCTGAAGATAAATGAAGAATGGAAATAAAGGGCAGAAATTAATGAAAGATAAAACAGAAACACAATACTGAAAATCACTAGGTATCTAATTTTGCTCCCTTCTGAAACTCCACTAAAACTATAACAAAGGAATTTACTTGAAAGAAATAAGCCCACAAGGAGGAGACTCAATAAAATGTTAGAAGCTGGAACATAGATAGACTACTACTAACTGCCTTAACAGGCCCAAGAAAGACAAATTCTGAGCCAGGAACCTTCAGTTTACATCACAGAATTTTCTCAAGTATTGGGCATTAGCAGTAACAGGCGGTTTGGAAAAGGAGATAGAAGAGAGATCTAAAATGAGAATTGGTTAAAAGCAGATCCCCTCATCCATTTCATAGCAATGAGTAATTACAGAAGTCTGAAGATTTATTCTCTGGAAAGGGTAAACAATACGTCTACACTAAATTTTGCCAGGCACAATTGAGCATGTGAATAGCATACTGAAATCAGGGAAACTGGGTGAGGTTATACTTTCTCAATGCTGACTGCAAAGAACTCTAGGCAAAAAAAAGAGAGTCTTCTTTTAGGGAATATGGTTGACCTAAAAGACCTAAAAATACTGATATTGGGGATTCCCTCAACAACTCTCCCAGCAAAATAGCCCTACAGTGATGGTTATTAGTCCAAAGACCTCAACCACATGCTTAGGGCTTTTATGATCACCTTTTTAGTCTCCCTTTTTAGATTATTAAAAATGAGACGACAGTGTCACACATGATGAATGAATCCAATATGAAAGATGGAGGTCAAAACAAATAATAAGGGAAGGAGGAACCAACTTATGCAGAAGGAATAAAGCTTAAAAAACAATAAATATTAATTCATTAATATTCCTAGCGATATACCATGCCTATGAATCAAAAATAGGATGGTATTTTTTTAAATGAACATTCAGAGAATTTTAAAAATCTTAAAAATTAAAAATATGAGCCAAGTGTAATCCCAACACTTTGGGAGGCCAAGGTGGGAAGATCATTTGAGGCCAGGAGTTTAAGACCAGCAGGCAACATTGTGAGACCCTGTCTCTACCAGAAATAATAATAATAATAACTAGTTTGGCATGATGGCACGCTCTTGAGGTCCTAATTACTCGAGAGGCTGAGGTGGGAGGATTACTTGAGCCCTGGAGTTTGATGTTACAGTGAGCTATGATCGCACTACTGCACTCTAGCCTGGGCAACAAAGCAAGACTTTTAAATTCTAATTTAAAAAAAAAATAAAAAAATATATAAAATGAAAAGCTGAAGTGTTTAAAAGATACAGTTAAAGAAGACACTCTGAGTATAGGACAAAATAAAAAGAAAGAAATGGCAGATAGAATAGATTCAATAGAAATATTACTGAATAGATAATGTTGAGCCAGAATAGAAGAACCAATATTAAAAAGGAGACAGAGGCAGAGAACAGAGAAAATGGAAGAGAAGCAATTACCAAACTAATTCAAGAAAACATTATATAATTGATGGGCATGAGTTATTAGACTGAAAGAGCTCATTGGATACCCAGCACAATGGATGGAAATAGACCTATGGCAGTTTCAGAGTTCCAGAACAAGGAAGGATTCCAGAAAGTATATAAGTTGAGAGGCAGAAATATATACAAAGGATCAGGAATCAGAATGGCTTTGGGCTTGCCAAAGCAACATTGGAACTAGGAGACCAGTGCCTTCAAATTTCTAAAGGAAAATTATTTCTAAGCTAGAATTCTACAGGCAGCCAAACTATCAGTAAAATACAGAGAAAAATATATTTTCATACATTCCAAGGTCTCAAAAAAACCTACATCCAATTAAATACTGCTCAAGAACCTACTGAAAGATGTGCTTCACCAAAATGAGAGTACTACAAAAAGGTGGAGTGCATGGGATACAAGACAGGAGATCCAAGGAAAAAGAGAGGTGAAGGCAGTTCCTAAGGTGCAGGTGATGGAAAGGGATTTCTCAGATGACAGCTGTATGCTAGACAGGCAGGCAGTCCAGAATAAAGCAGTGTGATAGAGAGAGAGAGATACAGAGAGACATATATTGAGTGCCTTCTGTGTTCTACACTCTTGCACCTGATACTATATGGATAGTAAGTCCCCTTAGCCTTTCATGGACCATGTGCTGATGTTCTTGCTCTCCCCTTCCCACCCTGCTACCTGGATAACCAAAGACATTCATTTTACCCCACAGAAGAGTTTTGCTTTGAATTGCCCCTGAGAGCTGAAGATTGGCCATGGTAAGTAAGTTTAGAAGCAGAAAACAGCACCCTACCCCCACTGATCATATTCCTGTCATATTTCGGTACCTGGCCCACACTGCCAGAAGCCTTCACTGTGTTGAGACTTATGTTTCTTAGGACTCATTCTTGCCTTCCCCAAATGGGGGCTATGATAAACTCTGAAAAATTGAAGCCAGACTGTGACTCTTTTAAGCTCATCTTCTCTTGAGAACCTTCATCAAACAGTAGTAATAATGCCTTTTCCATACGTTGCCAGGTTTGTGCTTTCCTGATCGTTTTTAAACTAATTACCTTTTACATTCACTTATATGCCAATACTTACAGTTAAGTAAAACAAAATTGAAAAATGTATTATTGCCATTCACCATATTTAAAAAATAAAGGACAGAAGCAGACAAGTCTTTAGAAAATTAAAATTAAAAATTAAAAGAAAAATTACATACCAAGATTGAGACTAAAGCATTCTGTAAAATTCAACACCTATTTATGTTCAAAAACAAAACAAAACCCTTTACAAACTAGTAATAGAAGGGAACTTTCTTAACCTATAAATTCTATAGCATATAAAACACCTAGTCATGACATGTATTTTTTTAATCCCTTTAAAAATCAAGAATAAAACTAGGATATATATTATAATTACTTCTATTCAACATTATACTGGTGGAAATCCTACCCAACATTTTACTTGCAAATGACATGATCATGTATAGAAAATATCACAGGATATGTACAAGAAAAGCTGTTAGAGGGCCGGGCGCAGTGGCTCACGCCTGTAATCCCAGCACTTTGGGAGGCTGAGGTGGGCGGATCACGAGGTCAAGAGATCGAGACCATCCTGGCCAACATGGTGAAACCCCATCTCTACTAAAACTACAAAAATTAGCTGGGTGTGGTGGTGCACACCTGTAGTCCCAGCTACTTGGGAAGCTGAGGCAGGAGAATCGCTTGAACCTGGAAGGTGGAGGTTGTGGTGAGCCAAGATTGAGCCACTGCACTCCAGCCTGGTGCCTGGTGACAGCAAGACTCCATCTCAAAAAAAAAAAAAAAGCTGTTAGAAGCAATAAGTGAAATTTAGCAGAGGCACAAGATTCTAGTCAGTGATTCAAAAATCATATTTCTCTGTTCTAGCAGTGAACTATTCACAAAATTTTATAAAGTATAATTTACAATAACATCAAAATACATTAAATGTTTAAGGATTAAATTTAACAAAATATGCAAGAGCTGTACATTGAAAACTACACAGTACAGTTTTTTTGTTGAGAGAAATTGAAGAGCTAGACAAATAGACAGATATACCATTTAATGGATCAGAAAAATTAAATTGTTAAGATGCCAGTTCTCCAATCCTGATTTGTAGTTCTGCAGGCTTTTTGGTAAAAATGGAGAAACTGATTCTGACATTAACATGGGGATGCAAAGGACTGCAAATAGTCAAAACAGTTTTTGAAAAGGAACAAAGTTAGAGGACTTGCATGACTTGACTTACTCTGTGCTGCTACTAAGACAATGTTGTATTGGTGGTAATAATGAAATATAAATCAATAGAACATCCAAAAATAGACCCACACACCCATACTGACCTGATTTTCAACAAATATGTCAAGGTAATTCAGTGGAGAAAAGATAATCTTTTCAACAAATTTTGCTGGGACAAATGAATATACTTAGGACAAAGAAAATGAACTTCAACCTCACACCAATATAAAAATTTAATACAAGTGAATTCTATTTCCAAATGTAAATTATATCTCTAAATGTAAAAACTAAGATTATAGAACTTCTAAAAGAAAATATAGAAGGTATTTTTGGTTCAGCAAAGATTTATTAAGAAAAAGCACAAACTATAGACAAAAAATTCACAAACTGAACTTCATCAAAATTTCCAACTTTTGTTCTTCAAAATATAGTATTCAGAAAATAAAAGGCAAGCCACAGACTTGGAGAAACTACTTGCAAAATATACATCCAACAAAGGACCTACATGTAAAACAAAGAAAGAATTCTTACAACTGAATAATAAGAAGGCAAACAACAATGTATCAAAGAAGATGTATGGATAGTAAATAACTACATGAAAGATGCTCAAAAACATTAGTCATTAGGGAAATGCAAATTAAAACCACAGTGAGATACCACTACACACCTACTAAAACAGCTAAAATGAAAAAGACTGACTTCAAACCAAGTGCTCATGAAGATGTGGAACATTTGGAACACTTATACATGCCTGATGGGAATGTAAAATGGTACAGCGACTTAGGAAAACAGTGTAGCAGTTATCTTGAAAAATTAAATATTCACCTGCCATACAATCCAGCCATTCTTCTCCTAGCTATTTACCCAGGAAAAATGAAAACATATATCTATATAAAGTGTTATTTGTGAATGTTCATAGCTGCTTTATTTGTAATAGTCAAAAACTGGAAACCCGCATTTGGACAGAGAAACAAATTGTGGAGTACCTACTCAGCAGTAAAAGGAAATGAAGTATTGATAACATAATAACATAGATGAATCTCAAAGAATTATGTAAAATGAAAGAAGCTATACAATCAGGGGTATATATGGTATGATTCCATTTATATAGCATTCTAAAAAATGCAAATTGAACTTTTGGAGGTGGTGGATATCTTGATTGTGGTGGTGGTTTCATGGGTATATACAGATGTATTGATCAGATAGACACTTTAAATATATTTAATAGTTTTAATGTAAGTCAGTTATACCTCACTGAAGCTATAAAACATAGGTAAGCTGATACTATTTCCAGTACCTCACCAAGCTTCAATTTCCTCATCAGTGAAGTAAAAATAATAATACCCGCCTCACAGGGATTATTTGAACATTTTGTGTGTGGTATGTGTGTGCATGCACACCCGTCCACAATACCCCCATATCACTCTTTCCTTATCAGGCCTTATTTTTCTTCAAAACAATTATAATTATGTATTTGATTGTTTACCTTCCCCAACTATACTGTAAATTCTTTGAGAACAAAAACTTTACCTATTGATCACTACCTTCCCAAATGCTTAGAACAATGTCTGGTACACAGCACTCCATATATATTATTAAGTGATTTAATGAATGAATGTGTGTGTGTGTGTGTGTGTGTGTGTGTGTGTGTGTGTGTGTGTAACTACATTGCCTTACATGAAGTATATGACTCAACCTACATTGATAGCTAATCCACTATCCCCCTGCCTCTTCCATGGGACCAAAAAAGTTATCAGGTACTTTCAGATTACCTTCCCAATACATTTATTAAAGTCTTCATGACTTATTTCTCAGCACCTTTTAATGGCTACATATAGTAGGCAAATTATTAGAAAATTTGATAGGTCTGCTTTTACTATCAACAAAAACTTTTCCTTCTAATGAAAATGATGTCTTCTTGCCAGGCAAGGTAGCACATGTCTATCTTCCCAGCTGTTCGGGAGACTGAGATGGGAGGATCCCCTTGAGCACAGGAATTTGAGGCTGGAATGTACAATGATTACACCTGTGAATAGTCACTGCACTCCAGCTTGGGCAACATAGTGAGATCCCAGCCCTTATAAAAAAGGAAGAAAGTTATGGCTTCAATTTCTGATCATGACATGACTTGAGAAAATTTTATTTTGCTTTTCTTTTTTCCCCCCACAGGGTTTATCCATGGCTTAGAGGACTGGGTTATACATCATTGGGTATATTTCTATTGGGATTTTTATTTTGGAATGTAGATAACATATTTTGTGATTCACTGAGGTAAGATATATTTTCGTTCCTTCAGAAATATTTTTGGAAAGATTTTATTAAGTAGAGAATTTTATAAACATATAGAAATAATAGTGCCCTGAAATGAATTTTTACTATTGTTGACATTTAAAAGATATGTACAGTACAATAAAGTTAGATTATTGGAATGCCTGTTTAAATTACCTAAAATTTTGGACCTGAGACTTTTTCATAACCTCTGTAGGGTTTAGGTTTTGTGTGTGTGGGCATCACAGAACTATATAGTTAATCAAATGTTGACTGTTCCTTTGAAACCTGCCTGATCTGCTTCAGTGAATAAAGAAGACTGATTTGTAATAAGCATATGAAAAATATGTATATAAATATACACTTTCATATGCTTAATGTTATTTTCTAAAAAAGCAAGTTTTTTTTACCATCTTTTCAGCAATCATATATTGCCAGGAGTTTGAATCTTAGACTTAGGTGTCTCTGGATTCTAATCTGTCATTAAGACACTGTCTTTCTGGCCCTCTTTTCCATGAAATGAGCATGCTGAATAGGTTAAACAGGTGGGTTATTCCAACTCCAAATCCTGTGAACTAACAATTTTGCATAAACAGAGAACAGAGGAAGGTACTAAACAGTACTACAGGAAGGCAATCAACAAAATTCAGACTGTGAGAAATCTACAGAATGAATGACCTGGTCTCTTCGACAGATAAATTGCAGAGGCACAGCCAGGCACGGTGGCTCATGCCTGTAATCTCAGTACTTTGGGAGGCTGAGGGGGCGGATCACTTGAGGTCAGGAGTTCAAGACCAGCCTGGCCAACATGGTGAAACCCTGTCTCTACTAAAAATATAAAAATTAGCTGGGCTTCGTGACGTGTGCCTGTAATCCCAGCTACTTGGGAGGCTGAGGCAGGAGACTCCAGCCTGGGTGACAGAGCAAGACTCCGTCTCAAAAAAAAAAAATTGCAAAGGCAGGAAAAAAGAGAGAGGAGGAACATATAGATTAAGAGACTTAGATATATAAACCAGATACAATGTGTTGGCCTTTTTTTGGATTCTGATTCAAACAAACCAACTATTTAAAAAAATAAAGTATGAGAAATTTGGAACTTCGATGATCAGTAACTGAATCTTTTATGATATTAAGGGAGTATTATTATTTTTAGGTGTGAAAATGTGGTTATGTTTTAGGGAGGTTTTCATATTTTAGAAATACATACTAAAATATTTAGAAATAAAATGATATAGTATCTGGGATTTGCTTCAAAAAGATATAAGAGAGAAAAGTGTCTAAGGGTTTAGATGACACGGATTGACCATAAATTATCATTGTTGAATACTGTTCCTCAGAATGTACTTTGGATAACAATGTGGCACACTACAGGAAACTTAAGGCAATTAAATAACTGCTGTTTTGAGAACAATATTTCAAAATGCTCTAAGACTATCAGCGTTAGTTGCTAAATATTTTAAAAATTTAACATGGTGATTTTCTCCCTCTTTCCACACAGGAACTTTCGAAAGAAGGTACCACCTATCATAGGTATTACCACACAATTTCATGCATGGTGGCATATTTTAACTGGCCTTGGTTCCTATCTTCACATCCTTTTCAGGTAGGAAATAGAGACTTTTTTAGCCTTGTACTAGAGAATTTTTTTTTTTCTTTACTGTTTAAATAGGATAATGTAAATACTTTTTAAACACTAGAAAATTCACAAACATGAAAATTAAATAGTATACTCTTGGACAAACGTTGGGTCAGAGAAGAAATCAAAAAAATAGAAAATACCTTGAGACAAATGAAAACAAAAATACAACATACCAAAACTTATGGGATGCAGCAAAAGGAGTACTAAGAGAAGTTTATAGAAATTAATGCCACATTTAAAAGGAAGAGAAATCTCAATGAAACTTTACACCTCAAAGAACTAGGAAAAGAAGAACAAATTAAGCCCAAATTTGGCAAAAGGAAAGAAATAACATGGAGCAGAAATAAACAAAATAGAAAAATTTTTAAAAATCTATGAAACTAAGAGTTGGGGTACTGAAAGATCACCAGAATTGACAAATCTTAGCTAGACTAACAAAAAAAAGAGACAGAAGACTCAAATAAATAAAATCAGAAATAAAAAGAAGAGACATTACAGTGCTGCCACAGAGATAAGAAGAATCACACAATTATATGCCAACAAATTGGATGACTTAGAAGAAATGGACAATATCCTAGAAACGTAGAACCTACCAAGACTGAGTTGTGAAGAAATAGAACAGACCTCTAACTAGGTCAAAACATTCATAAAAGAAAGTAAGCAAGACACAAACAAATGAAAAGACATCCTGTGTTCATGGATTAAAAGACAAAGTTGTTAAAATGTTCATACTACCCAAAGCCATCTACAGATCCAATGTAATCTCATTTAGAATTCCAAAGACATTTTTTACAGAAATAGAAAAAATAATTCTAACATTCATATGGAACCACAAAAGGCCACAAGTAGCCAGATCAATCTTGAAAAAGAGCAGACATGAAACATCACACTTCTTGATTTCAAAATAAACAAAACATGCATAACTTTTTTGTTGTTGTACTTTTCAGGTATTGTATTTTTTACAAGTTGAAAGTTTGTGGCAGCCCTGCTAAGCAAGTTTATAGGTGACATTTTTCCAGCAGCATGTGCTCACTTGATGTTTCTGTCTTATTTTTTGTAATACTGACAATATTTCAAACTTTATTATTATTATTATATCTGTTATGGTGATCTGTGCTCAGTGATCTTTTCTTTTTTCTTTTTTCTTTTTTTTGGAGACAGAGTCTCCCCCAAGCTAGAGTGCAGTGGCACGATGTTGGCTCACTGCAACCTCCATCTCCTGGGTTCAAGTGATTCTCCTGCCTCAGCCTCCCAAGTAGCTGGGATTACAGGCATGTGCCACCACGCCTGGCTAATTTTTGTGCTTTTAGTAGAGACAGGCTTTCACCATGTTGGTCAGGCTGGTCTCAAACTCCTGACCTCAAGTGATCATCCCACCTCGGCCTCCCAAAATGCTGGGATTACAGGTGTGAGCCACCGTGCCTGGCCTGTGATCAGTGATCTTTGATGTTACTATTGTAATTGTTTTGAGGCACCACAAACCATGCACATATAAGACAGTGAACTTAATAAATGTTGTATGTTTTGACTGCTCCACCAATTGACCATTCCCCAGTCTCTTTCCTTCTCCTCCAGTCTCCCTATTCCCTAAGAGAAAACAAAGTTTAAAATAGGCCAATTAATAACCCTACAGTGGCCTCTAAGTGTTCAAGTGAAAGGAAGAGTTAGACATCTCTCACTTTAAATCAAAAGCTAGAAATGATTAAGCTTAGTGAGGAACGTATGTTGAAAGCTGAGATAGGCCAAAAGGTAGGCCTCTTGTGCCAAACAGTTGGCCAAGTTGTGAAGGCAAAGGAAAAGTTTTTGAAGGAAATTAAAAGTGCTCCTCTAGAGAACACACGAATAATGAGAAAGTGACACAGCATTATTTCTGATGTGTAGAAATTTCTAGTAGTCTGGATAAAAGATCAGACCAGCCACAACATTGCCTTAAGCCAAGGCCTAATCCAGATCAAGGCCCCAACTCGCTTCAATTCTGTGAAGGCTGAGAGAAGTAAGGAAGCTGCAGAAGAAAAGTTTGAAGCTAGCAGAGATTGGTTCATGAGGCTTAAGAAGCCATCTCCATAACATAAAAGTGCAAGGTGAAGCTGCAGCAAGTTATCCAGAAGATCTAGCTAAGATTATTGATGAAAGTGGTTACACTAAACAACAGAGTTTTAATGTAGATGAAACAGCCTTCTACTGGAAGAAGATACCATCTAGGATTTTCATAGCTAGAGAGGAGAAATCAATGCTGGCTTCAAAGCTTCAAAGGACATGTTGTGACTCTTGTTTGGAGCTAATGTAGCTGATGACCTTAAGTTGAAGTCAGTGCTCATTTTCTATTTTCAAAGTCCTGTGGCCCTTAAGAATTATGCTAAATGTACTCTGCTTGTGCTGTATAAAATGGAACATCAAAGCCTAGATTACAGCACATCCATTTACAGCATGGTTTACTGAGTATTTTGAGTAGGTGCTCAAAAAAAACCGGTTGCTGAACAAATGAAGCATATACTCATGTATTTTTTTTTTTTTTTTTTTTTGCTTTGTACATGCAGAAGCACTATGGTTAAGTTTGTCAGTACACCAGTTTGTATGAATTAAAAATGAATCTGAAAAGCTTTCCCCCTCCCACTTTTCTTTCAGTTTGTATACAAGAACACTTTACCTAAGATATAGGCCAAAAGTGAAGGTAAGTCCACTTCTTAGGTCCTGTGTGTGTGTTGGGGGTATGGTACTGGGAGTATAGGATGGAGGTGGAAGAAGAAAGGGGAGTTTGGAAAGGTAGTGGAACAAACACAGGCTTTGGAACCAAAGGCATTGAATCTTTCATTTACTACTGCATGTTCTTGGACAAATCTCTTTAAGCCTTAGTTTCTTCAACAATAAAATTGAGCTGCTAATAACTACATTGCAGAGTTGTTTTAAAGATCAGAGATAATTTATATATGCCCAGCTCCATGTTTGACAGTCAAAGCTTAATAAATTTAAATAAACTCAATAAAAATACTCTCTGATATCTGGTCCAAGTCTAGAAGGAATAAACTGTGCTTAGGCTACTAATACCAGGACAATCACTAGCAAACCTATGTATAGTCACAGCCCCGTGGATTCTTTCTCATTCTTTTTCAGGGATAACATGGAACAATTTTGTCTTTTCTCATTTTGTCCTAATTTGTCCCCAAACAGTTTCTCTTTGGAATCTGGCCAGTGATCCTGTTTGAGCCTCTCAGGAAGCATTGATGAATCATTCCACCAAGAAAACAAGCACCTACCATAGACCTAGCAGAATAAATAAGGAAATCCTTAAAGATCTACAAGTTCAAATATGTCATGACCATCATAGCAGAGGAGTGACTTTCTGACTAATGCTGCCACCCACTCCACAAAAAGAATAAGAAGTGAGGCCTGCTGGGTGTTTAGTTCATGGCATTATCTCATTTGTCCCCTCCTCCTTTCATGCTCCAGTTTATAAAGAAACAGAGATGATGTGTGTGTATGCTTCAAATGCAGAAACAATTGGGCTTTTCTTAACAGGTTAACAGTTTGTGCTGGTTTTAAGGAATTAATCTTTTTTTCTTTTTGCCAAGGGTTGCATGTGAATTATACTTTTCTTAATATTTGATTAAATAATGCAAACAGCTAAGGGCCAACAAAACCCCATATCCTGATAGTTAGCTGTGAGCCAGCACTCAGCTTTGTCATATTTGATTAATATTGTATTAATCTCATGGATGGTTCTCAAAGGTAAGAAAAAAAGAGAGAGAGAGAAGAGAGAGCAAGCTAGCTGTGGGATTCTGTGTAGTTCTTCACTGTCTGTTCCAGGGCTAGTCAGAGGATCATCAGCAAGCTCAGACCTGCCCCCGGTTCAATACTTAACCACATCCCAGGATTTATGGTGTCCGCCTATAGCCACAGCCAACCAGAATGAGTGGGTCATCTTATAACCTTTCTGAAGCTCCATGAGGACATGTATAGAATGTTGTGCCTTCAGCCAGCTCTGCTCTGATCTTTGCAGATCTTTAAGTTGTCACTGTTTCTATGGCTAGACAAATAGGACTGGTGGTCTAGACCACCCGTAGTTCATCCTCCTCACATAACTTATTTGAAGTTGTCAGGGAATGTCATTACACTCCGATTTTTTTTAATTATGCAGTATTTTCCAGTTCTCAGAGAGGTCATGGTTGTGCCCAGGGAAGTGTGTTGCGTTAACTAAAGCTAAATGATCAGAATCCTATTTACACAAGGAATATTAAAATATCTGCTCCTTAATTTTCTGAAGGAAATAGATGTAAGTTTCTGTCACTTGAAACCTACAGAACCCACAAAAATTAGGGTGATAAGAAATGACAGTGAAATCTCATCGTAAGGCAGCTAGTTCTAATTTGCATTTGAATGTATAACAAATTGCATCACTTTTCACAAACATAACACCTGCCTGGAGTAAAAATCTGATTTGACCCCTCTGCTCATGTATCATCATATTTGTAGCTCTGCATCATTTAGCATTTTTATGACTTTTTTTGCTTTTTATAAATTATTGTAAAATCCAGATGGTTTTTACCACATGATGACATGACTCAAGATCAAATCCTGAGCTAGTTTCAAAAGGAAATTTTTTTTTCTTATGCAAAGATGGTAAAACACTTTTGTCATTTTTTCCAGTATTCAGTAAGTAGCCTTTGTACAAATTTAAAACCAAAAACTATTCTGTTGTTTTTCTTCACCTACTAGCCTTAGTTTTTAACCAAGTATCCAAAGATGTCAAGCTGACATCCTTCCCTTAGCATGCCCAACAAACCATTAGACCATTAGACTGATTCTTCCACCTGCTTTTATGATCCTCCAGGAAGAAAAACACTTGCCAAAACATTAAGAGAACTTTGGTTCTGCCTTAAGGGGGTATAAAACTAAACCATTTGAAGGCACAGCCCACAAGTACACAGCTGTGCTTGATTTTGCCCCAAGATTCTGACTTCTGGTTACATTTCACCTGCAGTTACCTGGGCTATCAGCCATCATACATTTTTAAATTCATTTGTTTTCCACCATTATATTTTTATACTTTTCAGTTAGATATACTTCTGCGTAAAGAATATATGTACAGTGTAGGATAAAGGCATGTCCTACATGGCAATGCTGTTAAACATGGTAAGACTGAGGTTCTGCAGAATTAAAGTCAGATTAAGGGTACAGAGAGCACACCTTGATACTGAGGCCATTTAGAGCAATTTGTTTAACGAGTGGTTTAGCCATCACCACCAGTGACCGCCTGTTCAATAAAATTGCCCAGCACCATAGTGGAGAGTCATCTACACCCCGAGGTGACCTGTAAGACTGGCCTATTCTTTGAAGACCCTTGTTTCTATTGGGAGAATGGAAAGCAGAAAGGGAAGCCAGGCTCTTTAATGTTCCAAATCAGCTGTGCCTCACACAAGACTCTCTTTTCAACAACTAAGTAACACACTCAAGACTTTGTGTCTGTGCAGCATTTTATGGAAATCACTGGTGACTTATAGGATATTATTAAATTATCTTTATTTCAATAGCTTTATTTTTTCCTATTCGGATTCTAGGTAGACATTACAGGGTTGGATTCCTCACTACCCCCTCCCACTGTCATTTGTTTTATTGGAAAACTTCATGTTAACTAGAGTGTACAAAAAGTCTGTTTCCTGCTGAGCCAATAATGATGTGTTTGCATATCACCTAATGTGAACAGTGCTCATCTGTGAACCCTACAGCAAATTATATTTTAGAAAATACTTTGTGAGGCTGGGCATGGTGGCTTATGCCTGTAATCCCAGCACTGTGGGAGGCCAAGGCTGGCAGATCACTTGAGGTCAAGAGTTCGAGACCACCCTGGCCAACATAGTGAAACCCCGTCTCTACTAAAAATACAAAAATTAGCCGGGCGTAGTGGCACATGCCTGTGGTCCCAGCTACTCGGGAGGCTGAGGCAGGAGAATTCCTTGAACCCAGGAGGCGGAGGGTACAGTAAGCTGAGATCGCACCACTGCACTCCAGTCTGGGTGACAGAGCGAGACTCCGTCTCAAAAAAAAAGAGAAAAGAAAATACTTTATGAGGACGTAAAAGAAGCAATTTGCTTGCACATCTGAATATCCTTCTTGTGCCTCCATTTTCACTCTGAAAAACAAAGCAATTTGACTTTGATTTTTGTTTTTTTAAAGAACAGCAAGGTGAAAGGAGGTTAAGCTGATTGGTCACTCTGCCTGCCCACTATCTACTCCCCACCGTGGTGTTTCATGAAACATCCCCACCACCTGAAGTGATCTTTTTAATCCTTGTGATAGGAAATGCATTGATAATTAACAGGAAAAACATTTGTTTTTAAATAATCTACAAATGAGAACCCAAATAGTAGTATTTAGTTTGACAGAAGTAAATCATATGGTTTAAATATAATGCAAAATTTTAGGACAGTTAATTTGGGCTTCCCTTACTCTAAGAGGGTTTTTCTTATAAGGATAAGAGGTGTGGTTCAAAGAAAATTAAGAGACAAAAACTTCGGGTACATAATGCATGAAAATCTTTAAATGCTTGCAAAAATTAAGTTCTGTTACAATACAAGCCAGTTCTGAATTAGCCAATGCCCTAAAAGCATCTTAACAATTTAAGGTTATCTTATGAGTCCTATGAAAACAATTATTTGTTGCTAAATTTGAGTTGTAGCTACGAACTCCATGTTTACATGATAAGAAATTGCTTTGGCCCTGTGGTTTATGATGTGCTGCTGGATAAGTATTTATGTAAAACTGACATTTCAAAGAGAACCTGTATATAATTGGAATTTCCACCTGTGTGGCTGTTTGCAGATCTACCTCTGTCTTCCATTTTGCATCCTATCAGTGCTATAATTAGTCTGATCACTTTGTCTTGTTTTTCAGTGTCTACAATTATAGCTTATTCACTAAGTTCTAACTATTTAAAAATAATGGGCCAGGCGTGGTGGCTCATGCCTGTAATCCCAGCACTTTGGGAGGCCGAGGTGGGCGGATCACAAGGTCAGGAGATCAAGACCATCCTGGCTAACATGGTGAAAACCTGTCTCTACTAAAACTACAAAAAATTAGCAGGGCCTGGTGGCAGGCGCCTGTAGTCCCAGCTACTTGGAAGGCTGAGGCAGGAGAATGGCGTGAACCCGGGAAGTGGAGCTTGCAGTGAGCCGAGATCACACCACTGTACTCTAGCCTAGGGAACAGAGCAAGACTCCATCTCAAAAAAAAAGACTAAAATTTGATTTAAAGTAGTTAAACCCCTTTATGACCTCTTTATGGAAGGAGCTGCAAAATGGGGAAAAAAAAAAAAAAAGGAATCATGTCATCTTGACCCAGCTGACTGGAAATTTTCAATACTGTCTTTTTAACTGTTGTACTCCAGCCAGCCTGGGCAACAGAGTGAGACCTTGTCTCAAAAAATAATAGTAATAAAATAAAAAATAAGGAAATACTTGTTAAAATATCTAACTATGTAATTGCTACATGGAGAAGCCACTGGTGGTGTTGAGGTCCTTGGGAGCATTCCACTGAATTTCACCATTTCTCCAAAATTATCAGCTCAGTCAGCTTCATATACCCAGATATGGACACTTCTACACTTGAAATTCAAACTGAAGATAGATCTCTGACTTTGGACTGTAAACTTTTGCCTTGAGTATGAAACCTTGACATTGCTGAAACAAAAGTGGAAACTGTAAGGGACAACAAGTTTCACCAAGGCAGAGTCTTCTCTGATAGGCCAGCAGAGCAGCTAAGGAGAAGACAGATCACTCAAGAACTTAAGTCGTTTGTTAGCTACAGCATTTCTGTTGCTGTGATACACATTCAGCCATTTTGGAGGAAAGCTAAGCCGTACTGACCACCCATTTTCATGTACTTTAAATAACAAATATTATTTCTCAAGGTCTTCATTTTATCATTAAATTCAGCTAATTACTACCTGATTTCAAAGGCGGCTAGTGTGGAAGACTGGTCACAAGAATTTTTTTTTCAAATAGAAAACCCTAAAATCCAAATCAAGAAATTCAGTTGCAGGCTGCAAGTGACCTAAAATTCCCCAACTCTAGCTCAGCAGCCATCAGTCAGTATAGCACCAGCCACAGGTCACTGTGCTCTGCATTCAGCTCCTTTTCAACCCTTACAAGATCTGCTTCATTGCTTTAACAATGTAGTGTTGATACTTGAACTGAATTTAGTCATTGGTATCTTAAATATTCACAAAATTATCATAAAGCTTCTGAAACATCTGGCAATGCCAGATCTGCAGGTCATCACTTTTAAATTGAGTTTGCAGAATTAACTCTAAAGTTGCAGCAGCCATATTTATTAGAGAAATCTTTAAGCATATACATATGGTTCCCTGTAAGCATTCATTCAGAGATCATCTGTGCCTGAAAGAAAATGATAAAAATGTGTCATAATATCAAAGGGGTCTAGATTAGGGGTTGGTAAACTACAACCCATAAGCCAAATCCAGGCTGCAGGTGTATGGCCTGCAAGGTAAAAATGGTTTTTTCATTTTATTTTATATATATATATAAATTTATGTAATTTATATATATACATTTATATATAATTTATTTTTTTATTTTTTATTTTATTTTATTTTTTTGAGACAGAGTCTCTCTCTGTCACCCAGGCTGGAGTGCAATGTCAGGATCTCACCTCACTGCAACCTCCGCCTCCCAAGGTTCAAGCAGTTCTCCTGCCTCAGCCTCCCAAGTAGCTGGGACTACAGACACATGCCACCATGCCACCATGCCTGGCTGATTTTTGTATTTTTAGTAGCACTGGGTTGGCCAGGTTGGTCTTGAACTCCTGACCTCAAGTGATCCACCCACCTTGGCCTCCCAAAGTCCTGGGATTACAGGCGTGAGCCACTGCACCCAACTGGTTTTCATGTTTTAAAAATGTTTAAACAGAGAAAGAAGAAGAATATGCAACAGAAACTGTATGTAACCTGCAAAGCCTAAAATGTTTACTCTCTGACTGGGGAGTTTGCCTCCCCTGCTCTAGACCATCAGCAAGTGGTACAGTGGTACAGTACAGTGGTACTGCCCAACTGCACTTCTCTGCAAGGTTATTCTAGTGTGCATTTGTCAGAATGAAAATATGTTATCCATTTAAGACATCTCATGTCTTTGTTGAATGTAATCACATGATATGTATTTAATATTTACATGACTGAATTATTTTTTCACATCAGTTTTTCTAGATTGGCAATAGCCTGTTGCAAAGTGCCTAAACCTTTGAGAAAAATTACTATGTGCGAGGTCTATGATTTACTTTTCAATATAAAGGGAATTCCATTCTATACTATAAAATCCAAAAATGCTAGTTGCCCTCAGCTTTTGAGTTGACTTCCAGAAAGTTTGACCATTTTTTCTCATGTCATATAAAATGTGCCACATGGTAGTTGTCAAGCTGTGGTAGTCATGCATACTTTTTTCTTTCTTAACTGTCTAAAAGAAAAAGTTCAAAGTCCTTTCCACAGTTAGTCTTGGCTTCTTTTGGATTTTTCTTTTTAGAGCTAAATTATTCATGCCAATGAATAAGTGAGTCTGTTCTAAGATATAGAGGCCATTATCTATTTTTGCTTAATGTACTCATGTGGCATTGTTCACCGTCATGTATTTCCATACTTTTAATATTTGAGTCACTTATCAATGTGACCAACAGATAAACTGTTCAAGCTAATACAGCATTTCCTACCTTCATAGTTGTCGCAGATGTTTGTTCTAGTAGCGATTATTTAATAAACATACATTATACTGAATCTTATTAGCAACTAACTTATTTTCAGGTGATCTCAGTCTGCTTATTCACTTTTTCCATTTCATTTTCTAATGCCACAATCATTTTTCTAGAAAATAGTAGGATAATGTATTTTTTTCCAGTCTACTAAAATGGAGACTATATTTCTGCATTCATTACCTCTCATAGGTGAAAATATTAAATTAAATGATATTGTTTTAAATAAGACTACTGGTAGTGTTTCATCCCTGATTTATATTTTTTAAATCTATACATTCATATAAAGGCAGGGCTACTATGTGTAATTAGAGAGTTCACGTACTACACAAAGGCACCCAGTTGAGAGAGGAAGGAGGGTGAATGAGGGGCTGAAATCTAGCCTGTGCTCAGCCTGCCAAAGATAGGGTTGCATCTCAGAGGACACATCTTTTCCCAGTTTGCTTAAGCTGGCAGTACAGGCCAGCAGCAAGCCTCTTCATGGAAATGGCATCCAGTCATTATCCTGGGAATTCTTTGTCACTGGGCTCCTAACACTGTACTGCAGTACCTTTCTACTCCAAGCCTGAGTGTGTTGCAAGGTTAAAAGCTAATCATTTTTTAATTAAACATTTATATATTTAAATACACAGCATCTTCAACTTTAGGAGCTGTGAAGTAAACACATGAACCGTCCAGCTTCATACAATGAAGAGGGACAGATCAGGAACAGAAAAAATGGTCCTGCATAAGCCATGTGTGTCTGTGGTTTATAAATTTAACTGAAGTACCATTTACAAGATGTAAAACAAATTAGAATTTCCTATAACTCACCTAGTTCCTCAAACCACAGCTTTTCAAATATTAGCTTTCTTAGCCAAGCCTGCTGGAATGGGTGGTTTTAGTCATTGCTGACCATATGGTTGATTCTTCAGCTAGTGTGTGTCACTAGCTTTGTGTGTCAGGGTGGGGCAGCCTTGGCTGGATGAACAGATGGATGCTGGCAAGAGGTGAACCAGGAACCTTTACCTGACAAAACACAGACATGAGTGTGCAAAGCCATTTGGGCTGTGCTTTGTGAAGGGAATGGCTGAAAAGGAGTTTGAATGGCTTTATTTCACCCTGAACAGTACACATCTGCCTAACAAAGGCATCTGTCATTTGATTTAGCAAATTCTATGAACTTACTCTGAGCTTCTCTCTAGCGCAGTTCTGGGGTAGCCTTTTCAGCTTTTTTCCTGTCTTTTGCTCTAGACTGGAATGCAGTCTACCTTCTTAGGTGAGACAGAAAGCAAGACCTGTCTCACTTGATAGCGTGGCCTAATCCCAAAGTAAGGGTTGATTCTCAAAGGAAATGAGAAAGCAGAAAATGGGGGGATCCATTTATTGAGCCCTACTATGTGCCATCCATTCAATAAACTGGAAGGTCTGTTATTAGGCACTAGGAATACAGTGAAAAATAAGACACATACCTGCCCTCATGGCCTGCCCTCATGGCACTTAGTGTCTCACAAGTAATTGTGCCAATTACATTTTGGATGAGCGTCATAAGGAAGGGTATAGAAAGTTCTAGGAGGGAATACGAGGGAGCTGAAGTAGGGAAGACATCCCTGAAGACGAATATCTACACCAAGAACTGAAGGATGAGAGGTATTAAGGAAGGTAAGGGAAAGGCCGTTTATAGCAGAGGGAACCAGAGGTGAGGTTTCTGGAGAGATGGGCTGGAATGACGTCACACAGGGCTTTAAAAGCCATCTTACAAATTTGAATTTGGTTGTCCTGGTGCAGTGGCTCATGCCCGTAATCCCAACACTTTGGAAGACCAAGGTGGGAGGACTGCTTGAGACCAGGAGTTCAAGACCAGCCTGGGCAACAAAACGAGACCCCATCTCTACAAAAAAAGTTTAAGTAGACAGGTGTGGTGGCACTCACCTGTAGTTCCAGCTACTCAGGAGGCTGAGGTGGGAGGATCGCTTGAACCCAGGGGTTCCAGGCTGCAATGAGCTAAAATCAACTGCACTCCAGCCTGGACAACAGAGACATCATCTTTGAAAGAAAAAAAAGAATTTGAATTTGGAAAGCCCTGGAAAAGATGGAGGATGGATTAAATAGAGCCAGTATGGATGTAAGGATACCAGATAGAGGAAGAACGGTAGATAGTGGCAGTGGAGATAGGAACTCCAGTATATCAGAGGTACATGGGAAGAAGGTTTAAGGAATTATAGAGTACACTTGGGATTTGCAGAGTTTGTAGACTGTGTCAGACATCCTGGCAGAGAGCTCAAAGATAATAAATGTGGATCTGGAGCTCAGCTGAGAGATCTGAGCTGAAGATGTAAATTTAAGAATGATGGGTCCTGGCACGGTGGCTCACACCTGTAATCCCAGCACTTTGGGAGGCCAAGGTGGGTGGATCACGAGGTCAGGAGTTCGAGACCAGTCTGACCAACATGGTAAAACCCCGTCTCTACTTAAAAAAATTCAAAAGTTAACCAGGCATGGTGGCGTGTGCCTGTAATCCCAGCTACTTGGGAAGCTGAGGAAGGAGAATCGCTTGAACCCCAGAGGTGGAGGTTGCAGTGAGCTGAGATTGTGCCACTGTACTCCAGCTTGGGCAACAGAGCAAGGCTCTGTCCCAAAAAAAAAAGAATCATGGACATACATATTAATTGAAATGGAAGTGGATGAGATCACGGAAGAAAAGAGGGTCTCAGACTGAGTCCTAGAAACCAAACCATTTAAGGATTAGGTAGAGGAATTTTTGAAGAAAAGAGCATCTCAAACCAAAGAGAATCACCAGTCACTTGGAAAGAAAGCCTGGGTGAGGGCCTGGGTTCTAGTTCCTCAAAGTCTGGATGTCTGTGGCTGGGCTGGAGACACAGTGGCTGTCAGCAGAGATAGCTACATGGCTGAGGGGTAGAAGGCAATAACCCTGACATGACACTGCACTGAAACAGCAGGCTCCAAGCTGGAGCCCACTGGCATTAATCCTGAGAGGGTACTTACTGTTAGAAAAGTTATCTCCTTTTGGGGCGTCTGAAGACCTAGCTTAGGATCCTGGTCCTCCACTGAAAAGCTGTGTGGTTGTGGCCAAGTCACAACTAAATTTTGGGTTCTACATCTGTGAAATGTAGAAGTGTCTTAGGGATTAGCACCATGGTGTAGCGTGAATCTAATCATAACAGTTTCTGAATGGTATCTTTCCTATGAGATTGCCTGGTCTGGGCCTGTAGGGGTACCTCAAAACTGGACAAACAAGAGGAGTCAACCCTTCTTCCCTCTCTCACTGACCAGTGCAACCTGGAACAAGGGACTATCCGGCCTTCTCCCCTTCCTGGTCATCAGGTGCTGGCCTGTGCCCACAGAACCTGTTTGCCTTCAAGGTGGAGACGGGTTTTTCTGCATTATCCCGCCCCAGTTTTTCAGCCTAGGGTGTGGCAGAACATGCACTGGAGTGAGACTTTTTCTGCTAGATTAAAACACCCACCTATGGTAAAGGGGAAGGCTGAAAAGGCGTCATAAACGCATTAATTCCGTCTCTGAACAGTACACACCTTTCCGAAGCCATGCTTGGCGCTCACACCCACTACATACATCTAAGTTCCTCCCTGGCCATTCCGGAAACCCTCTGGAGAGGTCAGAGCTGTTTGTCTTAAAGTCTGTTCATTTTATTCCAATAACCTTACCCCCATTTAACTTTCTCCCCACTTCAAATCATTCCCAAATTTCCTGAAAGATGTATCTGCCAAGGAGAAAAGATTAGTTTTTAGGGGGCTTGAAGAAAACAACAAAATTCATTTAGTCATTCAGTCAACCTGCTCTGGACTCTCATGAGTGGGGCACAGATTGGGAGGAAATTGGTCATGTCCCTCCCTGGGGCTGCTCTCTTGCCCTCATTTGTTCTCAGATTGAATTAGTACTCCCAGCTCCTTTTAGTCCTTCACCCACCATGAAGTTGCCTGTGAGTCTTAGGGCTTTCCTAATCCTCTAGATATATCTTACTATCCCCATCAGAAACCTACACTCAGTCCCTCCCCTTCTCTCTCTCTTCCTCCCACCTCCTTCCCCCTTCAAACTTCTCATCCAGCCACCTCCCTCATGTAAATTAGTAAGAGGGACAAGGAGTCCGAGAGATGAGAGATGAACATTCTCACAGAATGTCCACTAAGTCACTAAGCTATGAGGATGCTGTTTGGAATGAAACTATTCACATTTCTCTATCACCGTTAAGGTAGCTACTGTCTCCAGCAGCCATCAGCTAAGTGAATAGAGAAACACAAAGAGTTTCATTGGAAACAGCTGTAGTAGTTGGCAGGACTGTGGTTGCGGCTGGGACACAATCCCAAAGTCTGCTGTGAATGGCTAACTTTTTGTATCACACAGCCGGGGGTCTGGGCAGCACCCTGCTTGCTGCCACTCCATCACGCTGCTCTGCCATCTGCTTACTGCTGCTGTCGGTGCTGTCTTGGGGAATCACCTGAAACCGCAGTGGCTACAGACAACCTCTGAACCGCTGGAGTCCCCTGCAGCCGTCACAGGGCAAGGAAGGTGTGTTTCCCTTCCACCTCAGCCTCCCTGAGATTACGAGGATCCTAAACAATGGGCTACTTTTGGGGGTGTGTTGCCCCTTGAGCTAGGCATGCTGTCCCCATGACCTGGGGTCTCAGTAGTGGTCAGGACTCTATTGGCTATAAATGATGAAGTCCTCATGTCCAGCCAGAGTGAGGCGGCCGGGACAGTGCAGCTCTACCTCCATCTCACTACTGAGAGACAAGGGCTGTCATGCTCTAGGAGAGCAGCATTCCTCCTGAGTAACAGTCAGAAAGGGGTGATCTGACACTCGGCTCTCTTTGTCAGTAAGTGGAGACGGGAAAGGATCTAACTGCCTAGCCCTAGCCGCTTGGGGGAGTCACTTCACCGGAGTCCCATAGCGTCTCCCAAGAGTCAGGGCTGCTGAGGCCAGTGCCTCCTTTGCTGCATTCTTTGCTGTGGTGGCTCCTGGTCCCCACCCCAACCCCTCATATGTCGATTAGGGCACCCTGGAAAGGGAAGCAGCTGCCTGTGAATCCAGTATGCTGGAGGTCACTCCCAAAGTTTTTCCAGTAACAATTTGTAAGGTCAAAACAATAGAGGGCTGCTTGATACCACCAAGAGTTTGTCAGGCAAACACTGAAAGAGAGAGAGAGAGAGATCTTCCTATTTAGTTACCTAGAAATGCTAGCCATTCTAAAATTTTTACTGAAAAAGATAAAAAATGAACTGGTTATTTGGCAGTGGGGGCCATCCCAGAGAGCACCTTCCTAGAGACACTGAGTCCCTTTCCTCCTCCTGCTTCTCCTCTTATCAACTAGAGGCTGAAATTAACACCCACAGCTTCTGCTGGCTAAAAGCCTTAAAAACAACAACAAAAATCAAACAAGAGAAACTAATGCTTTAGGCAGCTACAACTCCAGCTTTATTTATTTATTTATTTATTTAGCTCTGTTGCCCAGGCTGGAGTGCAGTGGTGCTACCGCAGCTCATTACAGCCTCAATCTCCCAGGCTCAGGCAACCCTCCCACCTCAGCTTCCCAAATAGCTGGGACTACAGGTGTGCACCACAACATCCGACTGATTTTTTTTTTTTTTTTGTAGAGAGGAGGTTTCACTATGTTGCCCAGGCTAGTTGCGAATTACTGGGCTCAAGCAATTCACCCACTTGAGCTTCCCAAAGTGCTGGGATTACAGATGTGACCCACTGTGCCCAGCCTAGAACTTTAAACTTTAGGTACTGAGCAAACACCAAGCCTTGGAAACATAATGCTAGCCTTAGATTACTTATTGATTTATGAACAAACCCCTAGATACAGAGAAAAATAAAAGGTATGTATAAATTATATAAATTACATATATGAATAAATGTACGTAATTTATACTATATATAGTGTATATAAATAAATTCTGTACATATTTTAATATAAATATAATAAATAGGCTGGGTGTGGTGGCTCACACCTGTAATCCCAACACTTTGGGAGGCTGAGGTGGGTGGATCACCCGAGGTTATGAGTTTCAGACTGGCCTGGCCAACATGATGAAACCTCATCTCTGCTAAAAATACAAAAAAATTAGCGGGCGTGGTGGTGCACACCTGTAATTCCAGCTACTTAGGAGGCTGAGGCAGGAGAATGGCTTGAACCCGGGAGGCGGAGGTTGCAGTGAGCCGAGATCAAGCCACTGCACTCCAGCCTGGGTGACAAAGCAAGACTCTGTCTCAAATAAATAAATAAATATATACACATATATATATGGCAAGTTGTGTATATGCTATATTTTCCATAACTTGATTTAATTGGAAATTCAAGATTCCTAATTTATATACTAAAAATTTATATAACAAAAAGATTAAAAACAGCACTTATTGGTTTTTGTGCCTCTACAACATAGTTTCTAACTTAACATTTGTGAAAATGCCCTAATTGTCAAAAATTCATGAACTTAATACTGGAGCTCAAGTTATACCTGGGGATCCCACTAATTTAAACACTCTGACCCTATAATCTTGAGAGGGTGACGACATATAAAATTTTTTAAATGAGTATGCCTCAATTTAAGTGTAGCCTTGCCTAAATTTCCCATGTTCACATACCCACTGCTATAAAATGTCTTCCATTAGACATATTTGCTTTGACAAAATAAGTAATAAATTAGATTGGGCATGGTGGCTCATGCCTGTAATCCCAGTGCTTAGGGAGACCAAGGCAGGAATATCTCTTGAGCCCAGGAGTTCAAGATCAACCTGGGCAAAATGGCAAAACCCCGTCTCAACAAAAAATACAAAAATTAACCATGTGTGATGGTGTGTGCCTACTCAGGAGGCTAAGATGGGAGGATCACCTGAGCCCAGGAGGCGCAGGTTGCAGTGAGCTGTGATAGTGCCCCTGCGCTCCAGCCTGGGAGACAGAGTAAGACCCTGTTTCAATATTAATAGTTATAATAAATTAAAATTAAAGTGCCTCTTTGTCATTTGCAAATTGGCTTGATAAAATGGGACTCCATGAGCCCCCATTTTATAGTTAATATGGCCCAATATAAGTTAAAGCAAGCTGTTCAGGGATTAAAACTCATTATAAAAAACCTTATTTTTTAAAAGGGTGATTATCCCCTACTACTTCTCCATTTAGCAGCCCAATTTTGCCTATGCTCAAATCTAGAAATACATATATTTTATGTATATACATTTTAATATATTTATATTTTTAAATATATGTACGTTTTAATATATAAAATGTAATATATAAAAATATAATATAGATTTTATCTCTGTTTTACATATATAAATGTTTATATATGGTAGCCTGTGATGGATCACTACAACTTAACATTGTGGTCCCATCCATTAGGGCCCCATACCTAATATTAAAATTAAACTGATTTTATTCAATCAACAACTAATAAA
Source organism: Colobus angolensis palliatus (assembly GCF_000951035.1). NCBI lineage: Eukaryota > Metazoa > Chordata > Mammalia > Primates > Cercopithecidae > Colobus > Colobus angolensis. The sequence continues at coordinate 6,488,150 of NW_012114921.1, read as the reverse complement.
TACTTTACTCTTACAGATGTGGCCAACCTGTTATGTTCTGTGCCTATTTCCACAGCCCTTCAGGCAGTTTGCCTCTGCCTCTGAAGGCACACTATACACTTTTCTGGGCAACTCACAGGGGGCCTCTATGTGAGGTCCATCATCACACACTGTCTTTACAGACAAGATGCACCTTCTCCAGGAGCACAGGTACAATACCGCACTGAGAACATCCTCCTCCAAGGAGATTCATTTGACCCACACTCTAAGGACATTTGAGCTTAAAGAGGAAGCAGGCAGTCACCGGTGGCTAAGGAAGCCTGTAGCTGCCCTCCCCCTCTTCACCCTACCCCTAAGGAGGAGGGGTAATGTCATGGATTGGTCAGATTCAAGAGGACTGAACGAAGCCACAGGCCTGGGGTGGAACCTCAGTGTGTGAAATAAAGGGGTTAAAGGCTAAGTCTCAGGCTGGGGATGGCTCCTGTCTATTTCTTCTCTCTCCAATACTACAGGTAAGATGGGGGCCTGGGCTTCTTCCTATTGGGAAGGAGGTGCATTTTTCCTTCTTTGCATTCCCCTCTCATCAGAGTGCCAAGCAAGAAACGGGGGAGGCCAAGGGGAGAGGAATGAGGACAGAATTGCCCCTACTGCACAGGTCCAGTGCAGACCCCAGGGCTCAGGGCTTCATGCTGAGGGTTGGGGCCAAGGCCCTAACAGCTAATAAAACGTTTCTTTGCCTTTCTTGCTATACTATATTCTGCTATACTAATATTCCTCCAGGGATGCCCTGGGATAGTAGGGGGTGGGTGGGTGGCCCAGGAATCTATGTTCCAGCCATCGATCTCTCAGCATCAAACCAGAGGAGGAAATGACCAAAGTAGTTCCTGGGAAAACAAGGGGGGCAATTCCTGGCTGGGTGAGATGGCTCACGCCTGTAATCCCAGCACTTTGGGAGGCCATGGCGAGTGGATCACCTTAGGTCAGGAGTTCGAGACCTGTCTGGCCAACATGGTAAAACCCC
>NW_012114921.1:6483943-6486300 GCF_000951035.1 Colobus angolensis palliatus | reverse complement strand
CCACCGCGCCCGGCCGGAGGTGGTATTTGAGCTGAGTCCTGAGAGACAAGGGATCAGGGCCAGCAGAGGCTGGGAAAGTTTAAGGTGCATGGGCTCCAGCATGCCTGAAGATTGCTTTGAGAAACAAAGGGATCCAGCAAAAAGAATCATAGAGAGAAATGTCCAACACTTCACAGCAAGTCAAAGCCCTCGGGCTGCACAGTGTGGCATCCAAGAACAGAGCTGAGCGAGCCAGCACCGCCCTCGGGAACAGCGCCTGGCCCAACACCTTTTCCTTTACATCAGAAGTTGGCTGTGATCCAAGATCTTCTATCCGTTTTATCAGAGTAAATGCAAATTTCTTTGAAACAAGATTTATTGTTACATTAAGAAGGAGATTATTTTTCTTTCCAGAAATGATGGGGGATGCTTACTTTTTTTAACTAGCATTTGTGTAGCACTTTAACATAAACAGAATTCTTTCCTTATTTCATTGAAAAATGAGTGTTAACTTTCTCAGGTTTTCAAATGAAGACACTGAAACCTAGGAGATAACTCAGGAAAGAAACTGGGGCTCAAAGCCAGTTATTCAGACTCCAAATTCTGTTTTCATTCATTTTTTTATTCTTTCATTCATTGAAAAAAAAAAAAATACTGTATTTTTCCTGTGCCAGGCACAGGACTATGCAGTGAGTAGATAGTTGAAGGTAAAAGAGACATAGCTTATCTTACAGACCCTCTTCTCACAGTGCCTCTAACACAGAAGCAGGAAGAAATAAAGAGCGATATACTATATAATACTCTGGTATTTCTAATCAGCACTCGGTGATTACATCCACACCTTTGCAAGGTTCTCACACTTGCATTTGTAGTTAACTGCTCCATTGTTTCACTGAATGCCTGCTTTGTGCCCACTCTGGGCTTGACATTGTGTACAGACTGTAATACACAAGCAGTAGGGTTCAATCCGATAACACCTATGTGCAAACTACCTGGAAGTATTTATTGAGCACATACTCTTGGAAAAGCAGTCTTTGAGCAAATATTTATCAGTACCTTGATAATCCTAACAAATAATATTTACTGAATACTATGTGCCAAGGACCATAGTAAATTCTTTATACACATTATCATTTGGTCTTCACAGTAACTCTTCAGAGGCAGGTACTTGAGAGCTTAAGTCCCAACATGCTCAAAACCATGACACTAGAAAGCAGTGGCAGTGGAATTTGAATCCAGGCAGCCAGAATTTCCTACTACTCGGCTGTCCTAACCTCCTACCCTATGCAGGGCGCTGGTGATACAACAGTGAACACCGCTGCAATCCCTACCCTTAAAATGCTTACAGCCTAGGAAGGAAGATAACCTTTAAACAAATCATATGCTGAGAACATCTAACAGGGTACCTGGTCTCCTCTGAGCTTCATTCAAGCTTCCCCAAGAATATGCCTTGTCAAGCGGACCCAGAGGCTGAGTTCTTAAGCAGACAGAGGGAGGGAGGGAGAAGTCAATCTATGAAGGGAAACAGCACAAGGAAAAGCTCCAAGGTAGGAAGAGGTCTGGCAGTCTGAGGCTCTCACTGGGCTGAGGGAAAGGCCAGGTGGATCACAGGGAAGCTAAGGAAAAGAGCATGAGGAGTGGCACATAAATCTACATAATTCAAAGGGAAGGGAGAGGTCGGCCGAGAACAAGACAGCGTGTAGAGACGCCAGGCAGGACGCTACTTCATGTGAGGTGGGGATGTTAGTTTGGATCAGCCTGTTGATCGAGAGAATGGAAGCATGTTGATGAAAATTGCAGAAGAGAGAATTGTCAGGGCTTGGGTGGGTAAATGAGGGGAAGGAGGGAGTCAAGCAAGGTTTTTGGCTTGAACAACCCAGTGGATGGCAGCACTCCGGGACAACTCGGAGGAGGAAGATGAGAGTTCAAGTCGCATCCAAGGTGGCTGTGGACAGCCATATGGAGCTGTTAAGTCAGGGCACTGGATGGGTGTGTGGCTCTGAAGCTCGGAGGTCCTAACAGTGAAGGAGATCATCTTGGACAAAGGTGAAATGAGTGTCTAAGACAGAGCCCTAGAGGCGTTCCACTATTAAAGGTTATTATTAGAGAGGTCAGGTGCGGTGGCTCACACCTGTAATCCCAGCACTTTGGGAAGCCAAGGCAGGAGGATCACTCGAGTCCAAGAGTTTGAGAGCAGCCTGGACAACATGGCAAGACTCTGTTTCTACAACAAATAGAAAAAATTAGCCAAGCACTGTGGCACATGCCTGTGGTCCCAGCAATTTGGGAGGCTGAGGTGGGAGGATCACCTGAGCCTGGGAAGTGCAGGCTGCAGTGAGCCACGATCACACCACTGCATTCCAGCCTGGATTACCCAG
>NW_012114921.1:6481827-6483708 GCF_000951035.1 Colobus angolensis palliatus | reverse complement strand
CAAGGAGGGGGAGGAGGGGGAGGAGGTTGTTATTAGAGAGGGGGAACTGAGCAAAAGGAACTGAGAAACATGGTCAAAAAGAAAGGAGGAAAGGCAGGAGAGTGTGGAGTCTGTTTTAAGGAGGGAGTGGGAGCAGGGCACAGTGGCTCATGCCTATAATCCCAGCACTTTGGGGGGCTGAGGTGGGAGGATCACTTGAACCCAGGAGTTCAAGACCAGACGGGGCAATCTAGTGGGAACCTGTCTACACACACACACACACAGATTACCCAAGTGTAGTGGCGCGCTCCTGTAGAGCGCCTCAACTACTCCAAAAGCTGAAGTGGGAGGACTGCTGAAGCCTAGGTGGTCAAGGTTGCAGTGAGTCATGATGGTGTCACTGCACTCCAGCCTGAGTTACACAGCAAGACCCTGTCTCAAATAAATAAATAAATAGCCAGTGGTCTGAGATGCAGAACCTGATGTGACTGAATTTTTAGCAGGGCACAGTTAAATACGAGAAAGATTGTTCTGACCTGGGATTAATCCTGGCGGTCTTCATGAAGGCCAGACCTCAGGTGCACCTAGGCATGCTACATACAGGAGAGGGCCTGAGAGTGAATGTTTGGGAACAGCAAATAATAGCAGCAGGTAGAATGAGGAGGAAGAGCTAGAGGATGCCTGGAGGTCATCTCACCCATGAGGTCATATCACCTGTGTCACCCAGTCACCGGCCACTTCATGCTCATTTCATGCTCACAACAGCCCTGCAGTAGGAATTCACTAACCCTGTGTCACAGATGAGAACACTCAGACCCAGCCATCGGAATTCACTATTCAGACGGTGCAGATGGAAGTGAGGAAGGCAGAATTTGGCTCTGGGTCTGAGTCCAGTGCTATCACCTTATGCTTCCCTGACTCGGGTGGCAACGAAGGGAAGAGATTAGAGAGGATTCGGGCTGGACAGAGGTGGAGAAGAGGCAATAAGTGAGAGGGAGGTAGAGTGCAGAATCAACAAGATGCGGAGAGCAGGTAGCAGCTGAGAAGGACAAGGCAGAAGGCTGGGGCTTCTGGCTGGTGTAGTCTGGCGAACGGAGGTGGGAACAGCAGGGTATGGGTTCAGGGGAAGAATGGAGACTCAGACGATGAGTCCACTGGGCCTCCGTGACGGGTTGTGGGGCGGTGTTGTCAGGAGGCAAAGAGAGACATAGATCTGAAGGTCAGAGGAACGGTCCGGAGTGTGGGAGACCAGAGACCATCAGCGTAATCTTGGATTTTGGTTCCTTTTTACCACTTAACAGCAGAGTTGAGAAGGGGCTAGAGCTGGGTTCTGGGAGAGAAGTGACGGGGCACGGGTGGCGTCCCGCCGGTGTCAAAGACGACTTCCGGCTCACCTCTGACTCCGTTTCCCCCACAGATGGCTTTTCCCTGCCGCAGGTCCCTGACTCCCAAGACTCTGGCCTGCCTCCTGGTGGGCGTGAGTTTCTTGGCACTGCAGCAGTGGTTCCTCCAGGCTCCAAGGTCCCCGCAGGAGGAGAGGTCCCTGCTGGAGGAGAGGTCCCAGCAGGAGGAGACGCCAGAGGGTCCCACCGACGCTCCCTCGGCGCTCACCCCCGGACCCCCGTGCGTGGCCAACGCCTCGGCGAACGCCACGGCCAACTTCGAGCAGCTGCCCGCGCGCATCCAGGACTTCCTACGGTACCGCCACTGCCGCCACTTCCCGCTGCTTTGGGACGCACCGGCCAAGTGCGCCAGCCGCCGCGGTGTCTTTCTGCTCCTGGCCGTAAAGTCGGCGCCTGCGCACTACGAGCGACGCGAGCTCATCCGGCGCACTTGGGGGCAGGAGCGCAGCTACGGCGAGTGGCCAGTGCGCCGCCTCTTCCTACTGGGCACCCCGGGTCC
>NW_012114921.1:6462702-6481762 GCF_000951035.1 Colobus angolensis palliatus | reverse complement strand
TGGAGGCGCGCGAGCACGGCGACGTGCTGCAGTGGTCCTTCGCGGACACCTTCCTCAACCTCACGCTCAAGCACCTGCACCTGCTCGACTGGCTGGCTGCCCGCTGTCCGCACGCGCGCTTCCTGCTCAGTGGCGACGACGACGTGTTCGTGCACACCGCCAACGTAGTCCGCTTCCTGCGGGCGCAGCCACCGGGCCGCCACCTGTTCACCGGCCAGCTCATGGACGGCTCCGTGCCCATCCGCGACAGCTGGAGCAAGTACTTCGTGCCCCCGCAGCTCTTCCCCGGGTCCGCTTACCCGGTATACTGCAGCGGCGGCGGCTTCCTCCTGTCCAGTCTCACGGCCCGGGCCCTGCGCGCGGCCGCCCTCCACACCCCGCTCTTCCCTATCGACGACGCCTACATGGGCATGTGTCTGGAGCGCGCCGGCCTGGCGCCCAGCGGCCACGAGGGCATCCGGCCCTTCGGCGTGCAGCTGCCTGGCGCGCAGCAGTCCTCCTTCGACCCCTGCATGTACCGCGAGCTGCTGCTGGTGCACCGCTTCGCGCCATATGAGATGCTTCTCATGTGGAAGGCGCTGCACAGCCCCACGCTCACCTGTGACCGGGGACACCGGGTCTCCTGAGGCCGGGTGGATGGCTTCAGCCCCGGGCCTCCACCCGTGACGATGTCCATGCTGAGAAGGCAGCTTTCCCGCCCTGAGTACTATACGTCCTGCCCAGCTCTGTGCACCTGAACCCCAGCTGCGCACTGAAATCAGCTGGGGTGGGGGGTGTGGGAAATGCCTACATCCTGGCTCCATCTCCCGAAGTTTCTATTTGATTAGTCTGGGGTGGCCCCAGACACGTTAAGGATTTTTAAAGTTCCTCCGGTGATGCGAATGTGCGGTTAGGCCTGAGGACCGCTCGGCTAGACTGTCTGTTCATCCTCGCAAACCCAACTCCACTGCCCTCTCTGCAAGCCTTCCCAGGCACCTCGCTCCCACACTTGGGTCCTCGTGAGCAGTGAAGCAAGGGAGACCTGGGAGCGTGGGAGCCAGGATCAGCGTCCCCTGCCTTGTGCATACAAATGTCAGTTGCCATTTCCACTGTTTCCCCTACAAGTGAGTGGAGCTGGGCTGACAGTGGTCAGGAGGATCCCCCTTCCCCCTCCCGCCAGAAGTCAGCCAACATGCAACTGAGGCGCATGTGGCGGCCTTCCTCCCCAGTACAACCGTGAGGTAGAAATCCTCACCGTGCAAAGTGGAAACCAGAGGCCTGGTCAGACAGTGACTAATCCAGGGCCATGGCATTCCCAGACAGCACACCATTGTGGTCCCCTCCACACTCATCCCAACCAAAGCTAATGGCCTGGTTGGGTACTGCCCGCCAATACTCATCCCCACGGGTCAGAAACAGGCTCCTTGCCAGGGTCTGGAACTCAGGGTCAGTGGGCCTTGGACAACCCAGCAGGGAGTTCCGGGGAGTCCGAAGTGGAGAAACGCTGATGGGAACATGGAGACCATTGTTGGGGAATCTGTGGAGGCAGGTGTGTAGAATTGTGTTGGGGAGGTGGGGGATCTAAGACTGAGATGAACAGTGGTTAAGAGTGTGGGGCCAGGCGAGAAGGCTCACACCTGTAACCCTAGCACTTTGGGAGGCCGAGGCGGGCAGATCACGAGGTGAAGAGTTCGAGAGCAGCCTGGCTAACACGGTGAAACCCCGTCTCTACTAAAAAATACAAAAAACTAGCCGGACGAGGTGGCGGGCGCCTGTAGTCCCAGCTACTCGGGAGGCTGAGGCAGGAGAATGGCGGGAACCCGAGAGGGGGAGCTTGCAGTGAGCTGAGATCCGGCCACTGCACTCCAGCCTGGGCGATAGAGCGAGACTCTGTCTCAAAAAAAAAAAAAAAAAAAAAAATTCCAGGGAAACATAAACATTCCATTCCGACCATAGCACTTAAGTCACCTGCTGTGTCCTGTTTCATCCCTTGTTTCTCACCAAGTAGACTGGTTACTCCCAGAGGGAGAGGCCATGTCTGATTTACATCAGTGCTGTCACAGATTTCCGCAGAGGGAACCCGTGGCAAGTCCAATCACTCGCGCTCCGGGCACTTGAGCGCCGTCTCACCTCTCTGAGCCGCTCCTTCTGATGTGATTTGGCTCTGTTTCCCACCCAGGTCTCACCTTGAATTGTAATTCCCACATGTCAGGGGACGAACACGCAGGATTGGACAGGCGGGAGGTGACTGGGTCACGGGGCCGGTTTCCCCCACGTTCTTGTCGTGATAGTGAGTTCTCACGAGTGGTGATGGTTTCAAAGCGCGGCACTTCCTTGTTCTCACACACACTCCCTCCTGCTGCCTGTGAAAGTGGCTGCTTTCCCTTCGCCTTCTGCCGTGCTTGTTTCCTGAGGCCTCCTGGCCATGCTTCCTGTTAAACCTGAAGAACTGTGAATCAAGTAAACCTCTTTCCTTTATAATTACCCAGTCTCAGGTAGTATTCTTTATAGGAGTGTGAAAATGGACTAATACACTTTCCACAGCGATGTTCCATGCCAGGGCCATGTAAATCCTCTGTAACCCAAATAGGAGGGCACTGTCATTCTGCAGGCTTACTGGAAGCTGAGAGGTTGAAGGAAACAGGAGGAGGTGGCACTCCGTGACCTCTCTGCAGCCCTTGCCGTGGGCCTTCAGTAGCCACAGCCACTTGTCCCTTGCTGGTCTATTTTCTGAGCAGGCCATAATGAATACTCCTAAATGCTTTAGGGGTGAATGGATGAGTGGATGAGTGCCATCTGTCCCAGTGGTGTGGACTGTCTCTGTTAGGACAGTAGTCCCCAACCTTTTTGGCACCAAGGACTGGTTTTGTGGGAGACAGTATTTCCACAGACCAATGTGGGGGATGGTTTGGGGAAGATTCAAGTGCATTACATTTATTGTGCACTTTATTTCTATTATTATTACACGATAATATATAATGAAATAATTATACAACTCACCATAATGTAAAATCAGTGGAAACCCTGAGCTTGTTTTCCTGCAACTAGACAGTCCCATGGCGGGGGATGGGAGACAGTGATAGATTATCAGGCACTAGATTCTCATAAGGAGCACACAACCTAGATCCCTCGCATGCGCAGTTCACAATAGGGTTCATGCTACTATGAGAATCTAATGCCGTGGTTGATCTGACAGGAGGCGGAGCTGAGGTGGTAGTGCACGCGATGGGGAGCAGCTATAAATACAAATGAAGCTTTGCTCACCTGCCTCTGTGCAGCCCGGTTCCTAACAGGCCACGATCAATACCAGTCATTGGCCTGGGGGTTGGGGACCCCTGTGTTAGGATACTGTGCTAGTTTCCTATTGCTGCTGTAACAAATCCCACAAGCTTGGCTTAAAAGCACACCCTTCTGTTACCCTACAGTTCTACCAGCCAACTGCACTCCTTACTGGAGGTGCGAGGGAAGGATTCATTTCTTTGCCTTTTCCAGCTTGCAGAGATCCCCTTCCTCCATCTTCAAAACCGACCACGTGGCATCTCTTGGTGCCTTGCTTCCACAGCCACATCACTCTCTGACTCTCCTGCCTTCTCCTTCCACTTCCAAGGACCCTGTAACTACACTGGGCCTACCTAGATAACCTGGGATTCTCTTCCTATCTTAAAGTCAGCTGATGAGCAACCTTCATTGTACCTCCAACCTTACTTCCCTTTGCCATGTAACATGGTGAAACAGTCACAGGTTCCAGGTATTCAGTAGGGTACGGGCAACTTTTTGGGGGGCCGTTATTATGCCCACCACAGTACCCAATCAATATTTGTGGAATAAATCAACAATAATGAAATAATGCACAAAAATGAATCAATAAACAAGGGTGCTTCCTCCACACAGACCTCCGTGATGCGAGCTCTCATTCTGGACTACTGAGTGTCATTAATTCTGAATTCCCTCCCGCTAGTTGCCATTCCTCAAGGGCTTACAAGAGACAGGAAAACAGGAATGCTGAGGCCGGAATGCGGACGGCTTCTCTGGAAGGACCGAATTGTGCTTTGACACAAAATCACACACAAAATTTCCCTGCCAGACAGGCAGATTATCCCCATTGTGTTCCTAGAGATGAAGATTCAGAACCTTGCCGGCCCCGAGACTCGGGAAGCCGCCGTTAAGGGTCGGCTGGGTGATTCTGAGTCCCGGCCACCCTGTCTCTGAAGCTAGGTTGCACGCATGTCCAGGCCCACGGAAGGCTGCAGTGCCCGCTCAGCACCGGCATCACCTGGCGCCACCTGGCGCGTCGCTCACCACGGCCCTGCACCGGCGCTCCCCGCCCCTCTCATTCGGCTCATGCGACCCGCGGCCGCCAGGGGGCGCGCACCGCACCTCGCATCCGGCACACACGCGGACTCAGCGGAGAAAATCCGGAGCGCGATCTCCCAACGCCCCTTGTGAGGCCAGCATGACTTTGACACTCAAACCCCTCAAGAACCCCACGAGCAGGGAAGATGATGTGCCTGTCTCAGGAACCTAGATGAAAACAAAAATCCTACACAAAATGCTAGCAGACAAAATGCGGTGACATGTAAAAAGGAGAATCCATCAGGACGGAAGTGCGTTTATCCCAGAAATTTCAGAGGGGCTTAGCATTAGAAAAACAGCCAAACTACATAAATAAGACAGGAAGATCCGTCAATGACGTACATTACATCAAGAGAAATATGAGCATTTCAGAGGCAGTGGGAAAGACGTTTATTAAAATTCAACATCCATTAGTGATTTTAAAGAAAATCTTAGAAAGACGTGACAGCATTTGACAGCATTTTGCTTAAAGTTAGGAGCAAGATGAGATATGCCCATCATCACTACTTCTGTTCAGAATTGTCCAGAACTTGAGAGCACACCAAGATAAGAAAAAATACAGAAATATAATAATTGGAAATAGAGGAAGAATTTTTTCAAAATCTCAGAAGTTTAGAACCCTATCAGATCCAACTTCCCTTTCTGTAACAAATCAATGCCACTGTCTCCATCCTGAAATGAAATGCTTAGGTAATATAACACCTCCACACACATATTTTCAAAAAGCCAATACAGTGCTTTTGCTTTGTTTTTTTTTTTTTTTTTTTTTTTTTGTTCTAGGTTACATGTGCATAATGTTCAGGTTTTTTTTATATGTACGGTGACCCTCCCTTTTACTGAATGAAGAAGTGCACTCTGTTGTAGCACATGCCTTCTCCGTGTGGCTCTTGGGCTCCAGGTTTTTGCTTTTTTTTACAGGCACTCGCCACCACGCCCGGCTATTTTTTTTTTTTTTTGTATTTTCAGTAGAGACGGGGTTTCACCGTGTTAGCCAGGATGGTCTCGATCTCCTGACCTCTTGATCCACCCCCCTCAGCCTCCCAAAGTGCTGGGATTACAGGCGTGAGCCACCGCGCCTGGCAATATAGTGCTTTTATTGTAAGTTATGTAAATATGAGGTAAATAAAAGAAAAATATCTTAAAATAAAATGTTCATTTTGATGTGTAAATTCTTGGGCCTAACAACACAAAATAAAACTCCCCTGCAAATGTCCAAATCTCTCCCTAGGGGGCAGTACACCTCTTCAAGAACTATTAGTCTACATAGAAAAACCACGAAAAAAACCACACACGTGCACAAACCCTCCATATAATTAATTAGATTACTAAGAAAAGGTAGCAACTTCTCCAGATAAAAAATCAATATACAAAAATCTAGGCTGAGGCGGGTGGATCTCTTGAGCCCAGGAGTTTGCAACCAGCCTGGGCAACATGGTAAAACCCCATCCCTACAAAGAATAAAAAGATGAGCTGGGAGTGAGTGGTGGTGGCACCTGTAATCCCAGCTACTCAGGAGATGGAGGTGGGAGGATCGCTTGAGTCTGGGAGGTCGAGGCTGCAGTGAGCCCTGATCGTGCCACTGCACTCCAGCCTGGGTGACAGAGTGAGACCTTGTCCAAAAAAGAAAAAAACAACAACAAAAATCTAATTCCTGTATAGTAGCAACAAGCTGTCAGGACATGTCTTTTTTTTTTAATTTTTATTTTTTTAGAGTGAAAGCAAGTTTACTAGAGAAGTAAAGAAACAAAAGAATGGCTACTACATAGGCAGAGCAGCAACATAGGCTACTTGACTGAGTATACATACATGCTAAACAGGGGGTGGATTATTCATGAGGTTTTGGAAAAGGGGGTACAATTTCCAGAAATGAAGGTCCCTCCCCTTTTAAAACTATATAGGGTAACTTCCGGACATTGCCATGGCATTTGTAAACTGTCATCGTGCTGGTGAGAGTGTCTTTTACCATGCTAATGCCTTATAATGAGCATGTAATGAGCAGTGAGGACCACCAGAGGTCACTTTCATCACCATCTTGATTTTGGTGGGTTTCAGTCAGCTTCTTTTCTTTCTTTCTTTTTTTTTTTATTATACTAGGGAACATGTGCACAAAGTGCAGGTTTGTTACATAGGTATACATGTGCCATGTTGCTTTGCTGCACCCATCAACTTGTCATTTACATTAAGTATTTCTCCTAATGCTATCCCTCACCCAACCCCCCACCGCCTGACAGGCCTCGGTGTGTGATGTTCCCCACCCTGTGTCCAAGTGATCTCATTGTTCAACTCCCACCTATGAGTGAGAACATGCGGTGTTTGGTTTTCTGTCCTTGTGATAGTTTGCTTAGAATGATGGTTTCCAGCTTCATCCATGTCCCTGGACATGAACTCATCCTTTTTTATGGCTGCATAGAATTCCATGTTCTATACATGCCAGGAAAAGTCATTTTCTAAAGTGTCAGTAGAAACAAAATTATACTCAGGGCTACATCTAAAAGAAGATATGTAAGAAAATAATTAAAAATTATGTTAAGATGTATGTATCTTATATTTCTTTTATATATATATTATGTATCTTTATGTCTTATAGCTATAAGATATAGCTGTAAGAGATATTTTGGCCAGGCACGGTGGCTCATACCTGTAAACTCTGCACTTTGGGAGGCTGAGGTGGGTAAATCACAAGGTCAGGAGATTGAGACCATCCTGGCTAACACGGTGAAACCCTGTCTCTACTAAAAAAAAAAAATAGCCAGGCGTGGTGGCATGTGCCTGTACTCCCAGCTACTCAGGAGGCTGAGGCAGGAGAATCGCTTAAACCCAGGAGGCGGAGGTTGCAGTGAGACGAGATCACGCCACTGTCCTCAAGCATGAGTGACAGAGTGAGACTCCATCTCAAAAAAAAAAATAGATGTCTATAAGATATAGAGATATGTAAGATTTCTATATATAAATACCTGAATTTATTAGCAATGTATTAATCTTTTTATTAATCTATATATTTTTGGGAGACAGAGTCTCGTTCTTGTCACCCAGGCTGGAGTGCAGAGGGACAATCTCAGATCACTGCAAGCTCCGCCTCTTGGCTTCAAACAATTCTCCTGCCTCAGCCTCCCGAGTAGCTGGGATTACAGGCACCCACCATCACACCTGGCTACTTTTTGTATTTGTAATAGAGACAGGGTTTCACCATGCTGGCCAGGCTTGTCTCAAACTCCTAACCTCAGGTGATCTGCCTGCCTTGGCCTCCCAAAGTGCTGAGATTATAGGCCTGAGCCACCATGCCCAGCTTATATCTTATATATCCTAACATAATATCTCATGTGTCTTATATGTTAAGCTACATATATCTTAACATAATTTTAACATATATTATGTTAACATATATGTTAAACATAATTTAACATATATTTAACATGTTAAATATATGTTAAAATTATTTTATATATATATATTTTGGAGACAGGATCTTGCCCTGTCTCCCAGGCTGGAGTGCAGTGGTGCAATAGATCACAGCTCACTGATCACTAATGGCTCACTAACCCTGTATTGCTTAAGCTGGTCTCAAACTCCTGGGCTCATGCAATCCTCCCACTTCAGTCTCCTAACATCCTGGGATGACAGGCATGAGCCACCACATCTGGCTGTATTAAGATTTTTTTTTTTTTTTTTGAGACAGAGTCTTGCTCTGTTGCCCAGGCTGGAGTGCTGTGGCACAATCTAGGCTCACTGCAAGCTCTGGTTCCCGGGTTCACACCATTCTCCTCTCTCAGTATCCCAAGTAGCTGGGACTACAGGTTCTCCTCCCTCAGCCTCCCAAGAAGCTGGGACTACAGGCACCCACCACCACACCTAGCTAATTTTTTGTATTTTTAGTAGAGACGGGGTTTCACCATGTTAGCCAGGATGGTCTCGATTTCCTGACCTCATGATCGGCATGCCTCGGCCTCCCAAAGTGCTGGGATTACAGGCATGAGCCACCGTGCCCGGCCTAAGATTTTTTTTAAACACACAAAGTAATGTAGAGAGACATAATGTTATAAAGTACCTCTAAGCCCCTCACTGCAACCAGAAAACAGGATTATTGTCTCACGCGTGTCCGTGTGAAGAGATCACCAAACAGGCTTTGTGTGAGCAACATGGCTGTTTATTTCACCTGGGTGCAGGTGGGCTGAGTCCAAAAAGAGAGTCAGCAAAGGGTGGTGGATTATCATTAGTTCTTATAAGTTTTAGGATAGGCGGTGAAGTTAAGAGCAATGTTTTAGGGGCACGGGGTGAAGTTCACCAAGTACATTCGCAAGGGCAGGGAGAATTACAAGGAAACTTCTTAAGGGTGAGGGATATTAGAAAGAACCTTCTTAAGGGTGGGGGAGATGACAAGGAACCTTCTTAATGGTGGGGGAGATTATTAAGTACGTCGATCAGGGGCAGAAACAAATCACAATGGGGAATGCCATCAGTTAAGCTATTTTCACTTCTGTGGCTCTCCAGTTGCTTCAGGCCATCTGGATGTATACATGCAGGTTACTGGCAATATGATGGCTTAGCTTGGGCTCAGAGGCCTGACAATTATCATCCCTACTTGAAAAATGTGGAGGCCGAGGCCTGGGTAGAGAAGAGACCCGCCCAAGATCAATGGAGCCTGCTGGGCATGGAGGACTAACGGCCTGGGCCTCCTGCCTGCCGTTCCTGGGCCCTAATCATCACCCAGCCACCGTGCCCACTACTCCCAGAGTCCACAGGCTAGAGCTGCACAAGGCCAGAGGCTGGGTCTCCAAGCTTCAGAGAAAGGAGGCAGACAGCAATCTGGCCGTCTAGTCACTGGGGCACCTGGGAGTGTTCCATCTCCCACAGTCTACCCGAATCCACATTTCAATTAAAACTTACTGAAAATAGAACACACACCAGCGAGGAAAAAATAAACCAGCCATAACATCGTTCACGCTTTCAGTGGGAGGAAAGCATCCCAGCCCCCGCCACCTCAGATGCAGGTGGAGCTGGGCGGGGTAGAGGGCAGAACTCAAAGGCGAGGCCCCACCTTGGTTCCCCCACCCCAATGCCACACCTACTCGCTCCCCTAAACCCTGAAGAAAGAGCAAATAATGATGCTGGAGAGACAGGAAGTCCAAGCCTGAAGGGTTTTGAGAAATGCCCTCCCTGCCCGGCTCCCCGTGCATGGGAAAGAGGGCCCTGAGAGCAAAGTGGCGGCCAGCCTAGTGTCACACACTCCAGCAGGGAGCCCAGGTGTGACCCTGCTCAGAATCCAGCCCTGGGGAGGGCAGTCTGTGAGGGGTTTGAATGACACAAATACCGTGAATGTTTGTTGACCCCTGGGCCCCTGCGTTCAGTCGGCCAGGGCTGCAGCCGCCTGCCGGAGGAAGGCATCGAGCACCGCCAGGGCCTATAACTGGGAGTACCGCCTGCGGGCGCCCAGACCGCAGGTCCCCAGTCCCCGCTTCAGCAGTAGTTTTCAAACCATGAACTGAGACCCATGTGTGGGTCCTGAAATCAATTTAGAGTCTGAAATGCACATATAAAAAAATTAAAAAGAATAAAATAGAAATATCAAGTGAATTACAGAGAGTAAAGATATAGGATCATGATACAAAATGTAATTCTAATTGTGGTTGTAGTTTAAAAACAAACAAACAAAAAAATGTTTTGGCTGGGTGCGGTGGCTCACACCTGTAATCCCAACACTTTGGGAGGCCATGGCAGGAGGATCACTGGAGGTCAGGAGTGTGAGACCAGCCTGACCAACAAGGTGAAACCCCGTCTGTACCAAAAAAATTTTTAAAAATAGCCGGGTGTGATGGTGGGTGCCTGTAATCCCAGCTACTCTGGAGGCTGAGGCAGGAGAATCGCTTGAACCCTGAAGGCGGAGGTTGCAGTGAGCCAAGGTCAGGCCACTGCACTCTAGCCTGGGCAACAAGAGCAAAACTCCATGTCAAAAAAATAAAAAAAAGAAAAGAAAGGAAAAAAAAATGTTTTGCTTTGTAACAACAAAATTGCCAGGTTAGACGTCAACATAAAAACCAATAGCATTTCTCTATACCACAGATAATCAACTAGAAAATGTCATTTAAAAAATATATACCATTCGTGATGTCTGGAACTTTCCCATGGTTCAGAAAAAAAGAATGAATGTTTGTAAACGAGCTTAAAGCATAAAGCAAATACAGCAAAACATTAGCAATTCATGAGTCCAAGTGAAGGACGTAAGAACGGTCATCATTCTAGTCTTTTAACTTTTCTATAGGTTGTTTTTTTTTGAGACAGGATCTCACTGTGTCACCCAGGCTGGAGTGCAATGATGCAATCATGGCTCACTGCAACCTCGACCTCCTGAGCTCAAGCAGATCCTCCCACCTCAGCCTCCTGAGTAACTAGAACTACAGGTGTGCACAACCAGGCCCAGAATTTTTTTTTAATTTTCAGTTCTTTGTACAGATAGGGTTTCCCTATGTTACCAGGGCTGGTCTCTACCTCCTGGGCTCAAGCCATCCTCCTACCTCCGCATCCCAAAGTGCTGGGATTACAGGCATGAACCACTGTCCCTGGCCTAGATTGACATTGTAAAGAATAAATAAAAAGTTGAGAGAAAATACCAACCACAATAACAACAAAAATTAGAAAGAATCTAGGAATTAAGTGACTGCATAAGTCCTTACAGGTGTGAGCCACCGTGCCTGGCTTTTTTTTTTTTTTTTTTTCCTGAGATGGAGTCTTGCTCTGTTGCCCAGGCTGGAGGGCAGTGGCATGGTCTCAGCTCACTGCAACCTCCACCTCCTGGGTTCAAGCAATTCTCCTGCCTCAGCCTCCTGAGTAGCTGGGACTACAGGTGTGTGCCACCACGCCTGGCTGATGCCTATAATACTAGCTACTTGGTAGGCTGAGGCAGGAGAATCACTTGAACCCAGGAGGTGGAGGTTGCAGTGATCCGAGATTGAGCCATTGCACTCCAGCCTGGGTAACAAGAGCTAAACTCCCTCTCAAAAAAAAAAAAGTTAATTAGCTCGAGTGAGCCATTCCATAATGTATACGTATTTCAAAACGTCATGTTACACATGGTAAATATGTACAATTTTATCTGTCACTTTAAATACATAAATAAAAGTGTAAAAATAAGCTATGTAGTATTATCAAGATATCAATTCTTTCCAAATTTGTCTTTAAAATTCAAAGCAACCCTAATAAAAAAAATCCATTTGGATTTTTTTTATGAACTCAATAAACTTACTCTAAAATGTAAATAAATAGCAACATTAACCTTAAAATATAAGAGTTAAATTTGCCTTACTAGATATCACAAATAGCACCACAAAACTGTGGTGATAGAAACAGCATGGTACAAATAAAAGAACAGCCCAGTGAACAAAGGAGTGATCTCAGAGGTAGATGCTGCCTCTGTGGGAACAGAGCATGCAAGGAGACATCTCTGTGGTAGATGTTGTGAGGAAAACTGGCTCACTCTACAGAAAATATAAAACTGAATTATTGCCCAGTGCTTCATTCAAGGATGAACTCTAGCTGAGTTAGAGACCTAAATTTGATATGTGAAATTCCAAGGAGAGTGGAAGAAACTATCAGAGACCATCTTGTGGCCTAGGTGTGGGAAAGGGCTTTTTAAAGAAAATTTCAGAGCCGTAAACCATATGATTTGATTGTTTTTGAGATGGTCTTGCTCTGTCACCCAGGCTGGAGTGGAGTGGCATGATCACAGCTCCCTGTAGCCTCCATCTCTTGGGCTCAAACGATCATACTGCCTCAGCCTCTCAAGCAGCTGGGGCTCCAGGCGTGCACCACCATGTCTGGCTAATTTTTGTATTTTTAATAGAGATGAGGTTTCACCATATTGCCCAGGCTGGTCTTGAACTCCTGGGCTCAAGTGATCCTCCCACCTTGGCTTCCCAAAGTGCTGGGATTACAGGCTTCAGCCATCACTCCTGGCCTGAAGTTTGAACGTGAATATATCAAGATTAAAGATTTCTGTTCAATGACAAACAAGGACAAAGATAATAGAGGCTGACAGTGGGAGAGACACATACACTGTCTAAACTCCACAAGGCATCAATATCTAGAATATACAAACCAAACCCCCAACAGAAGCATGGGCAAAGGAGGCCAACATCACACTATATTTACAGAAGAGGAAATGCCCCACTTTCACAGCACATGAGAAGATCCTCAAAATTGTGAATGACCGGAATAAACGACAAATTAAAACAATGAGATCTGCACTTATGGATGAGCAAAAATTAGAAAGACCTAAAAATGCCAAGTGTTGACAAGGATGTACGGATATGGGTCAGTGAGGAATGGGGGGTGGGGTGGGGGTGGCGTTCTGAGTAATATCCTGCCTTTGTTGTTAAATTAGGTGGCCCACGTGTCTCATGCCACCCAACGGCAGGACTCTGAGGTAGGTGTTCCAAAGAAGAGCTCATAAGCTGCATGTGGGAGGATGTTCAGTGCAGAGTGATTCCAGGTGGCAGGGAGCTGGTGGCCACCTGGGTGTCCATCTCCCCAGAAGCAGGCAGCAAGCCGTTGGGGAGACGCCATGGCAAAAGTACTGCACCGTCATTAGAGCCAACAGTACAGTATGCACAGCAGCAAGGAGGGATCTTAAAAACAGTGCTCAGTGCAAAAAGTTAGAAACAGGAGGAGATAAAATTATATTTTTGTAAATAAACAAGACACATTACCCAAGCACATGTGCAAAAAGATGCACATTAAACACCTTAGATCAGTTGGCTCTGGCAGGAGTGGAATGGGAATGGGGATAGAGGGAATAAAGCGATTAAACCATGATGGTGATTTATGCCAAGGACCAAGGAGTGGGCACATCAGCCTCTGTACCGGAGCCAAACCAGCCTGGGAAGCTCCATGTGGAGGAGGCCAGCAGGAGACTCTTTCTCTAAGCCCAGACCAGATCCTTAAGCTGGGGGAGGAGGGAGGGAGCAGGGACATGCTCAAAGGCTCCCAAAAGAGAGTGCATGGGGAAGGGAGAGAAAGACGGGTTCCCACAGCATTGCTGGACAAACAGGGCCCAGGAAGAGAAGGTACTGGGAAGCCCTAGCTGGCCAGCCTGCTGCAGGCCCACAGAGCTCCACCCAGAGCTGAGACACCCAAGGGCACTGGATCACCTCCCTACCACACCTTGGCAGCCACATTCCCCAGGTGGGGCACAGAAGCCCATTCTCCAGGTCTCTCTGTCAGAGGCGTTGAAACCAGAGCAACTCCATCTTAAAGAGGGGCTGGGTAAAATGAGGCTGAGACCTGCTGGGCTGCATCGGCAGGAGCTTAGGTATTCTTAGTCACAGGATGAGATAGGAGATCAGTGTCTCGGGTAGTGATTATCTGGGGCCGGTGTTGTGTGGGCAGTAAAAAGAATTTACCAAGACAGTTGTAGATAAAGAAAGGCAGATTTATTCGAGAAAGTAGGAAAATACATGGCAAGAAAGCAATGGGCAGGCAGGCAAGAGCGGAGCTGACCGTAAGGAGACAAAGGCTTGCTTGGGATTTTATTGGATGATGCTTGTGCTGTGTGCTGGAGAGGTCTTTGTGCAGTACTGATAATGGCAATAACTTGCACTTTCTATCAGGGTCTGGTGACAGCTGGGCACAGGAAGATTGTGAGTTATTTGTGAAGGAGGGCTATGTGTCCTGGACCATGAAGAAAGCAGATTTATAGCTTATCTGCTTTCTCTTTTTGCTTTCCCTTGGTTACTCCAGCCTGACTCCTCCTCCCTAATTGGGATTCCACAGTCAGTAAAAGATACAGGTCATAAAGACCCCTCTGATAAAATAGGATGCAGTAAAGAAGCTAGCCAAAACCTGCCAAAGCCAAGATGGCAACAAAAAGGACCTCTGGTCACCCTCACTGCTCATTACACACTAATTATAAACATTAGCATCCTAAAAGACACTCCCAGCAGCGCCATGACAGTTTACGGATGCCATGGCAAGGTCAGGAAGTTATCCCATATGGTCTAAAAGAAAGAGGAGCCCTCAATTCTGGGAAACTCCGACCCCTTTCCTGGAAAACTCATGAATAATTCATCCCTTGTTTAGCATATAATCAAGAAATAACCATAAATACAACCAACCCTAGTCGGGGGGGTGAGGTGGCTCATGCCTGTAATCCCAACATTTTGGGAGGTTGAGGTGGGCGGATCACCTGAGGTCAGGAGTTCGAGACCAGCCTGGTCAGCATGGTGAAACCCCATCTCTACTAAAAATACAAAAATTAGTCAGGCATGGTGGCGGGCACCTGTAGTCCCAACTACTCGGGAGGCTGAGGCAGGAGAATCGCTTGAACCCGGGAGGTGAAGGGCCTGAGGAGTAGCCATTCTTTTGTTTCTTTACTTCTCTAATAAACTGACTTTCACTTCACTGTGTAGACTCACAGCGAATTCTTTCTTGCTTGAGATCTAATAGCTCTCTTTTGAGGTCTGGATTGGGAGTCCTTTCCAGTAACATCTCCACAAGGCACTACTTGTGGAGATTTGGAAGCACTACTGGTCCCTTGGATAGAGGAAGCACTGGATTCTTCTCTATAATTGGATGAAGGGCTCTAATACAGAGAAATTGGGTGCTCTGCTGATCTAGGGGTCAGGGCCCTTGTTTGTCCCAGGCCTGGGACAGCAGGTCATGCCTATTCTATTGATAATATCAGGGAAGTGGGTCACACTGGTCCCATAGCTGCCATTCAATCTGGAGGCGGAGGCTACCCGACATACCCCATTCCTCAAAGTGAGGATACAGCCCCCTTGGTTCCTATAGACACCTCCCCTTGCCCAAAGCTGGGCTGTGTGCCATGGAAGCCAGAAGATCAGGAAACACCACCTGCTTCGAAGGGTCAACCCTCTCTTTGCCCCAGGGTTGCAGGGAAAACTGCCAGGCTCTTAGCGTTACATCAACATTAGAACAGTTTCTTTAGAGATGCCCCTCTGCACCCTGAGACAGTCATTTATGGAATAATTCTGTTGTGATGCAGGCCCCCTCCTCCCAGCAGCCCGGACTCAGCCTGGTCTGTGAATAACAAACAGCTCCATTAACCTATTTTCCCAGCAGAAGAGCAGTCTTTCCAGAAGATTAATTCTGATGCTCCCGAGAACACAGGGATGACGTCAGTTTTTAAAATGTCATCCTTGATTATCGACTCCTGCTCTCAAGAGGTTGTTTTTTGTGTTTTTGTTTTGTTTTGTTTTTGTTTTTTGAGACAGAGTCTTGCTCTTGTCACCCAGGCTGGAGTGCAATGGTGCAACCTCAGCTCACTGCAACCTCTGTCTCCCGGGTTCAAGTGATTCTCCAGCCTCAGCCTCCTGAGTAGCTGGGATTACAGGTGCCCACCACCATGGTTGGCTAATTTTTGTATTTTTAGTAGAGATGGGGTCTCACCATTTTGGCCAGGCTGGTCTCAAACTCCTGACCTCAGGTGATCCACCTGCCTTGGCCTCCCAAAGTGCTAGGACTACAGGCGCGGCACAGTGCCTGGCCAAGAGTTTTAAGCACTAGAGTAAAGGATTGGATTTGGATTTGAGCAAGTTCATGAGCTGCTGGGGTAGCGGGATCTGGGGCAGGGAGCTCTGGGGAGTGGAGGGGTCCAGAGGTAACAGGGGCAGGACCCGGCAGGGCATGGTGCCTTGGCGTGTTGAGGGGTGGGAAAGGGGAGAAAGGGAGAGAAGGAAGTGATCTTGGACCTGCAGGGCGGGTCCCTGGAACGTGGGGGTTGGGGACATGGTGTGCTTGTCAGGGCCCAGAGAAAGACTGGTTTGGCTCTGACCCTAGGAGTGGAGTGATTGAGGTAGGGGGATTCAGCAGACTGGGGCCCCTGGGCCTGGAGCTTGGAGAAGATCTGAGCACCTGTGCCTGGAAAGCGAGTGGTCCTAGGAGCCTGTGGAAGCACCTAGGGGCATGGAGAGTCCCCCACACCCCAACTGCCTCTGACCCTACCCCACCTCTCCCATAGCTTCCCAGAATGCAGATGAGGTGAGGGCCCTGAGTGTCACCCGAATGCTCTACACCAGGTGTCAGCCAGGCCCCTCCCTGTGTCCCCTTCCTTTATCCCCTCCGTCCTCACTATTGGGTCCAGGCTGAAGGGCTCTGAAGCACTGCCCTGCCCCTGCTGAGCAATGCTGGACTCTGCACAGAAGTGGGGAAAAGGGAGCTCCCTGCCCCTAAACTCTTGGGGATGGGGCACAGCTGTCTGGGTGGCCTGAGACTCCTGCGGGCAGCCCCTCCCAATCCCTGTTCAAATGGGAGCCCAAGGGACCAGCTGTGGTGGGGCAGGGGCTCCTTCCCACACTTTAGGGCTCCTCTAGGTGCTAGAGTACTTGAAACCTTCAGGTGAAACCAAAGCTTCCTAGCAAATGGGCTCCTGTACCCAGGCCCAAGGGGACACCAGATCTACCCCTCCTCTGGGCCTAAATATCTTAAGGCTCAGCCAGGACCCCATGCACACCCAATCCAGTCATATGCTCCCCTCCCCCACCCTGCCTCCTTGGTACTAATTTGTAACCACTGCCCAGATAGAGTCAATTTATGATGACAGGGGCATTGCAATAGAGAAAGAGGTTAATTCACACAGAGCCAGCTGAACAGGAGACTGGAGTCTTATTATCACTCAAGTCAGTCTCTCTGAAAACTTGGAGAATGGGGTTTTTTAAGAATAATTTGGTGGGTAGGGGGCAAGGGAGTAGAGAGTGGTTATTGGTTGGGTTAGAGATGAAATCACAGTGAGTCAAAGCCGTCCTTTTGCACTGAGTCAGTCTCTGGGTGGCAGCCACAAGACATGATGAGCCAATTTATCCATTCGGGTGACATCTGATCCATCAAGTGAAAAATACCTTCAGCACCTGTCTTAGGTTTTACAATAATGATGTTATCCCTAGGAGTAATTGGGGAGGTATAGAATCTTGTGGCCTCTGGCTACATGTCTTCTAAACCAAAGATTTCTTTCTTTCTTTCTCTTTCTTTCTTTCTTTCTTTCTTTCTTTCTTTCTTTCTTTCTTTCTTTCTTTCTTTCTTTCTTTCTTTCTTTCTCTTTCTTTCTTTCTTTCTTTCTTTCTTTCTTTCTTTCTTTCTTTCTTTCTTTCTTTCTTTCTTTCTTGAGTGCAGTGGCACAATCTCAGCTCACTGCAACCTCCGCCTCCTGGGTTCCAGTGATTCTCCTGCCTCAGCCTCCTGAGTAGCTGGGACTATAGGCATGTGGCACCACGCTTGGGTGCTTTTTGTATTTTTAGCAGAGACAGAGTTACACCATGTTGGCCAGGCTGGTTTCGAACTCCTGGCCTCAAGCAGTCCACCTACCTCAGCCTCCCAAAGTGCTGGGATTACTGGCATGAGCCACTGCTCCCAGCTGACTTCTAAACCATAATTTCTAATCTTGTGGCTAACTTATTAGTCCTATAAAGGCAGTCTGGTCCCCAGGCAAAAGGAAGTTTGTTTTAGGAAAGGGCTGTTGTTATCTTTGTTTCAAAGTTAAACTATAAACTGTCTCCCAAAATTAGTTCTTACGCCCAAAATGAACAAGGGTAGCTTGGAGGTTAGAAGCAAGATGGAGTCAGTTAGGTCAGATCTCTTTTACTGGTATAATATTCTCACTGTTATAATTTTTGCAAAGGCAGTTTTGGAACTGGGAACCCAGAGTGGAATCAGTCAGAGCCCCATCAGCTGGGAAGTGGGGGCATATGTACACATATCAGCCTAAGGGCAGGGTGAGGGCAGGTGCCGCTGCCTCTGGGTCCCGGATTGCACAGGAAGGATGCAGGCACCGCTCCTGCCCACCCTCACTCCCTAACCCTGCCAGACCCTGGGGACCCAGAGGCCCCTCTTGGGCAATATGCAGGCAGCAGCCCCAGGTGCCGGCTTGGTTCCAGTTCTCTCCACTGGCTGGGGCCTTGGGTGGGATTTTCTTACTCCCAGGGTCACAGGGGCTACATCAGGAGCTTGCAGGGCCTGGCAGGAGGATTTAGATGGACACTCCTAGCACTTGGGAAAACAGTCTGGCAGTTCCTCAAAAAGTCCAACATGGAGTTACCCTATGACCCAGCAAGTCCACTCCCAGGCATAGACCCGAGAGAGTTGAAGACAGATGTCCACACAAAATCTTGCACATGCGGCCTGAGTAACACAGTGAGACTCCATCTCCACAAAAAAAAAATAAAAATAAAAAGTAGCAGGACATGGAGATGCATGCCTGTAGTCCCAGCTATTAGGGAGGCTGAGGTGTGAGAATCACTTGAGCTTGGGAAGTCAAGGCTGCAATGAGCCGTGATCATGCCACTGCGCTCCAGCCTGGGCCACAGGGTGAAAACTTGTCTCAAAAAAAAAAACCTTGCACATGGATATTCAAAGCATTATTCACAGTAGCCAAAGAGAGGAAAAATCCCAATGTCTGTCAACAAAGGAGTGAATAAACAAAATGTGGTATGTTCATACAATGGAGTATTATCCAGCCCTAAAAAGGAATGAAGTACAGATACATGCTACAACATAGATGGACCTTGCAAACATTATGCTAAGTGAAAGAAGCTAGGCTTTGGGAGGCCAAGGCAGAAGGATCACTTGAGGTCAGGAGCTGGAGACCAGACTAGGCAACATAGTACAACTCTGTCTCTACCAAAATTAAAAAGTTAGCTGGGCACAGTGGCACACACCGGCAGTCCCAGCTATTCAGGAGGCTGAGACAGGAGGATCACTTGAGCCCAGGAGCTTGAGGCTGCAGTGA
>NW_012114921.1:6416656-6462517 GCF_000951035.1 Colobus angolensis palliatus | reverse complement strand
AAGAAGGAAGCAAGCAAGCCAGGCCAACTCAAAAGGCCACATATTGTATGATTTCAATATATGAAATACCCACAATAGCCAAATCCATTGAGATAGAGATTTGAGGTTACCAGGGGATAAGGGGAGGGAGAAATGGAGAATGCTTGGGTATGGGGTTTCTACTGGGATGGTGAAAATCATCTGAAATTAGATAGTGGTGACGGTTGCACAATTTTGCAAATATACTAAAAACTATTGCATTTTATACTTTAAAGGATGAATTTTATGGCATGTAAATGATATCTCAATAAGAAGCGTAAAAAAGGTATAGTCAGACAAGTGTCACCCCCTCCTCTTCCCTGCTATCCTATCCCATTCACCAATTCTTTCTACTCCTTTCCACCTGTCCCTGTAGGTAACCAATCTCATCAGTTTCTGATCTTTCCTTCTTGTACTTCTCTGCATAGATGAGCAGACACCGGTGTATGTTCTTACATTGTCTTCTCTCTTCATGTGTGTTCTGGGATTCACACTGTATCAATTCAATGTGCTCCTCCTCATTTTCTTTTACAGCTGCTTAGTGTTCTGTTACCTGGATATACTACAATTTATTCAACCACTCTCCCACTTGTGGGTATGTCGATTGTTTCCAATATTTGCAATTAAAAAGAACGCATCAGTGAAAAAGGCTTTGCATGTGTATTTCCATACTGCCACAGGTAAAGGTTCTGAGGAGATTCCGAGAAGTGGAGTTGCCTCAGGTTAAAGGGTACATGTGTATACAGTTTTCTTAGGTATTACCAATTCCCCTAGAATTGTACCAAATTGTACCAAATTGTATTCCCACCAGCAATAACTGTGAGTGACTGTTTCCCTACAACTTGGTGAACAGAATGTGTTGTGATCATTTTTATTGTCAGTCTGAAAAGTGAAAAATAGCATCTCACTGTGGCTGTGATTTGCCTCGCTCTAATTATCCGTGTCCTTGAATTTTTTTTCATAAGTTTGAGGGCCATTTTAATATCTTTTTTGGTTAGTTACCTGTTGGTGCCTTTCCCCTCACTTTACCATTGAATTTGGGGGTCTGTGGTATTTTGTTACAGCAGCCTGAGCTGACAAGACAGGTGGCTTTGTTTTCACACTTAGATTCCTGATCCATTCAGTTTATTCTTTTGTTGGATGTGTGCTATGGTTTAGATGTTTGTCCCCTCCAAGGCTCATGTTCAAATGTGATCCCTAGGGTTGAAGTGGGGCCTGATGGGAGGTGTTTGGCTCATGGAGGTGGTCTCTCATGAATAGATTGATGCCTTCCCTGGTGGTGAGTGACCTCTCACTTTCTTAGTTCCCGGGAGAGCTGCTTGTTGAAAGATTCTGGCACCCTCTCCCCTGTCTATTGCTTCCCCTCTTGACATGTGGTATCTGCTCACATCAACTCCCCTTCACCTTCCACCATGAGTGGAAGCAGCCTGAGGCCCTCACCGGACACCCAGTCTTGAACTTTCCAACCATCAGAATTGGGAGCCAAATCAACTTTTTTCTTTATAAATTACCCAGTCTCAGGTATTCCTTTATAGCAACACAACACAAAATATGACAGTGTAACATATGGATTTAATTTTATCTTTTTCCAAATGGCTCCCAGTTGTCCCAGCTCTATCTATTGCAAAGCCTATGTTTAGTGTGTAGCAAAGGCAACATCTCAAATTAGTGGGGTAAAGATGTTTTGGGCCTAATCCTAAATTTTCTAGTCTATTCCAATTTGTCTGTTCACGTACCAGAACCATCCCAGTCTTAATTACAGGAGTCTTTTTTTTTTTTTTTAAATGTCTGGCAAGTCTAGCTTTCTCTCATGGTTTTTCTTTTCCAACGTCTTCCTATCTGTTCTTGCAAGTTTATTTTCTATGTGAACTTTTGCATCAACAGGTCTATATTCATAAAATACCTTGCTGCTTTTTAAATTGGGATTACATGGAGTTTAAAATTAACTTAGGGAGGACTAATGCCATTACAATGTTGACTTTTCCTGTGCAAACAAAGCGACATTTTTCCATTTGTTTTCCTTTCGTGTCTTTCAAAACTGTTTTAAAAATTTCATCATGGCCAGGCGCGATGGCTCACGCCTGTAATCCTAGCACTTTGGGAGGCCAAGGTGGGCAGATCAACTGAGGTCAGGGGTTCGAGACCAGCCTGGCCAACATGGTGAAACCCTACCTTTCCTAAAAAGAAAAAAATTAGTCAGGTGTGGTGATGTACACCTGTAATTCCAGCTACTTGGGAAGCTGAGACACAACAATCACTTGAACCCAGGAGGCGGAGGTTGCAGTGAGCTGAGATTATGCCCTTGCACTCCAGGCTGGGCAACAGAGTGAGACTCTGTTTAAAAAAAAAATCCTCATATAGGTATATACATAAAGGCCATTATATTTTACATGTTAATTTTGTATCCTTCTACTTCACTAAACTCCTTTACTATTTGAATTAGTTTTATCATTTTTTCTCTGGGGTTCTTCAGGTATATTATGCCATATGTAAATAGAAATAGTTCTCCTTCTTCTTTACCATTCTTAGGCCTCCAATTGATTTCTCCTGTCTAATTGCATTGGCTAATACATCTAGTACAACGTGGAATAGTGGTGGATATAATGGCATCCTTGCCATGTTTCTCTTCTTTCATTCTCTTTTTATTTTTTAGAGTCAAGGTCTCTCTCTGTCACCCAGGCTGGAGTACATGGCATATTCAGGGCTCACTGCAGCCTCAAACTCCTGGGCCCAAGGGATCCTCCCACCTCAACCTTTTGAGTAGCTGGAACTACAGGCAAATGCCAGCACACTTGGTTTTTTTTTGTTGTTGTTGTTTGTTTTGCAGAGATGAGGTCTCATTTTGTCTCCCAGGCTGGCCTCAAACTCCTGTCCCATGCAACTTTCTCGTCCCAGTCTCCCACAGTGTTGGGACAGCAGGCATGAACCACTGTGCCTGGCCTTTGTTATGTTCTTGATCTTAGTGGAAATGCTTCCAGTGTCTCTTGATTAAATAAGATGCTGGTTTATAGGACTATATCTTATCATACTGAGAAAGTATCCCTCAATTCCTGTTTCACTGAGTGTTTTGATCATGAATGGGTATTGAATTTTGTTAAAGCTTTCTTAGTATTTATAGAGAAATAAATGAGCATATTATTCTCCCCTTAGGTTCATTCATGTGGTACATGCTTGTTGTATATTGAATTGGATCCCATAGAATGAATCAATCCTGATGATACCTTTATCAGAATTAGGGGTACCTTTATTTTGAACTTCTAGCCTCCAGGACTGTGAGACAATACATTTCTGTCATTTGAGCAGCCCAGTTTGTCGTTATGGCAGCCCTAGGAAACTAATGCAATGCTATTAATGGATGAAGTTTTCTAATATTAAAGCTACTCTGGAGGCTGAGGCAGGAGAATCGCTTGAACCCGGGAGGTGAAGGTTGCAGTGAGCTGAGATCATGCCACTGCACTCCAGCCTGGGTGACAAGGGCAGAACTCCGTCTCAAAAAAAAAAAAATCAACCTTGCATTCTTGGTCTGACTAGTTTTTAATAATATCCAGGATAGTAACAAAATATAAGCAGTGTTTCAGAGAAGGATAGACTTGAAAGCAACTCAGAGGTCATCTTGTCTCAATATCCCAATTTCCATCATACTTGTTCTGCCCTGGAGTCCCTTGTGAGCTCCCATTTTTGACCACAGAGGGATGCACCATTAGCAACTATTCCCCACTGAAAGTTCTGTATCTGACAGGCCTTCTCACTCTGCAATCTTGACACCCCCTTGCCTGAGCTGGCCAGATGAGAACGAAATGAACTGGTTAACAGGGTGATTTTTAATATTCCTCCCAGAGACACCAAGCCTTAGGAGCCTCCACTTTGAGCCATTCCCCATGCCACAGCTTCCTTTAGGGTTCTCACACAATAGCTTGGCAATTAAGTCTGTTGGGATTAAAAAATACATTATTATCATAAGCTTCACCTGGGAAATCCTATTACACACAGGAGCAGTGAAGATAGGGGTTTTCTGACTTGGGCAGAGAAGATTCTGTCTCTAGGCTCTGGTAAGATAGAGTGTATAGAGTCTGGCAGAACCAGGAAGAGAGGGGTGGATCAGCTCTGGGTGACAAAAGGCTCTCCCAGGTAGAGGGGAAAGGGCTGTGCTGTGAGGAAGTGAGTTCCCAGTTACAGTGGCATCCAAGCAGAGGTGGGACAGCCAGTCAAGGAGCCTGCGGAGGTGACCTTTTCCTGGAGGAGATAGGAAGAGGAGAGGGAAAGCCCACAAGAGTGGAGTCAGACAGGGTAGGTTTGGATTCCAGTTACTAATTGTGCGACCTGGGGCATCTCCCTGAGGCTTGGTTCAGTCATCTGGAAAATGGACTAATCAGAGCTGCTGCAGAGGGCGGTTGTGAGAAATGGGAAGTGCACTTCCATCTAATGGCACCATTAGATGACTCAATTTATAAAAACTGACCAGCAGTATTCTGGGGCCAGAGCATCATCAAAGTCCCACCTTTTCCCCAACCTTATTGGGCAGATCTGGCTCTTCCTGGCTTATCTTGGGGACCTCTCTCTCCCCCAATAGCAGGGCCAATGCTCTCTCCACCCGGCCACCAGGGTGGGTGTCTTGGGCAGGTCACTCTCTCACTAGGCCTCTTTTCTCACCTGTCAGAAAAGGTGGAGCTGCTGGAGATGGTTAAAGGACTGGGCCCTTCCAGTGCTAACCTGCTAGGGTGGCTGGGCTTCTCACTAGCCATGAGTGCATGTCTCTGCTTCTGGGACTCAGTATCTTCACAAAATGAGGGACTGGAGCCAGATGTCAATAACACCAGCTAGCAAATGCTGAGCTCTTACTCCAAGCAAAGGACCACCATGAGGGCTCCACATGGCCCGGCCCATTTAACCCCACAACAACTCCATGGTGCAGTGGTTCCTATGCTGGCTTTACAGGAGAGGATACTGGCACAGTGAGGTTGGGTCACTTGTCTGAGGTCACTCAGCTAATTCGAGCCCAGGCAGAGTCCCTGCTTACAACTATTGCAGAATACCCTCTTGTGGCTCCAATGCTTTGAGATACAGAAGAGGGTCTGAGTATCCTCTGAACCCCACTGTTTTGTGGGCTGAAGCAAACATGCCTTCTCAGACACAACCCCAGCTCCACCTTGGAACACATGGGAGTTGCCCAGCCCAGAGACAATGCTGCCCAGTATCCTACACAACCAGGCCTTTAGTGAGCCCCATGACTTGCCTGTACCTGGTCATCGCACACTTCAGCTAGAAGCCCATTTTACAGACAGGGAAAATGAGGCTGTGAAAGGATAGAGGACATGCCCAGATCACACAGCTAGTAACTGGCAGAGTGAGGACTGGAGCCCAGATCTGCTTGGCTCTACCAGTTGCTGCTGTCTTCCTGAGAATGACCCTTGGCCTCTGCCCTCCAGGAACTTTGGCCTCGAGGGGAAATTTTGGTCCCACCAGCAACTCTGAGAGACGCAGCCTGAAAAGGGCCATAGGTGAGGGGTGGATGCTGAGCAAGGTAGCTTTGGGATGCTGCAGCTCAGGGAGGATGGAAGAGTCCTTCAGATGATCACAGATCAGTATGGGCAAGGGTTCAGGTGGGGAGAGTAGAGCCCCTGAAATGACCCTTGAAGGGCTGGTGAAGCTGCTGCTCCCAGTACAGGGCACGGAATGAGGTTAGGGGAGATGGGGGAGTCAGATGAGGTGCAGTCTTAGAACACTCTTCTGTGGGTGGCGGGTCTCAGCTACATATGTGAAAGTCTTCTTTGGTTGAATAGGAAGCTCCCAAGGGGGCTGGGGCTACTCTTAAGGGAGAAGCATCTGGGTGGCCTGGGACAGAGGCAGGGAGGCTGGGGAGAGGCTAGAGAAGTCCGGGTGAGTGAGAGTGAGGTGAGGCAGGGACTCCGCTTAGTGTAAAGAAAGGAAAATCGTGAGTCCTTTCTAGGGGAATTTCAGGCAGCTAGCTAGCTTTGAGAAGTAAACGAGCACCTTGACAAGCAACAAGGTAATTGTAGCTTAAAACAAGGGCCACCCAAATAAGTTAGAGCCACAAGATGTCTGGTTCCCTATAGAAACTAAAGATAACATCTTGACCTGTGTCCCTGAACTGTTTTTCACAGCTATCACTTAGGCCTCAGACAAGGGGAAACTGAGGGCTGTTCTTTAAATTTCTTCCCAAGGGTTCTGCAAAGAGTCACACCCATAAGCCAAAGCTTAACATTCCTATCTGTGGACCCCAGGTTTTTAGACAGTCTTGCTTCCTAAACCAATTGCAAATCACAGAATCTCTGAATCCACCTATGACCTGTAACTACCCTGCCTCAAAATATCTCACCTTTTTGGGCCAAGCCAATGTATAGCTCCAGAGTATTTATTTATGACTTTGCCTATAACCTCTGTCTCCCCACCTTTAAAAACCCTTACATGTAAACCATTGGGGAGTCCGGGTCTTAAGCATTAGCTGACCTATTCTCCTTGCTTGGCACCCTGCAATAAATGCCTCCCTTTCTGCTGCTGCAAATCCTGATGTCAGTGTTTGACTTTGCTGCACAGGGTGGGTGGACCCAAGTTTGTTTCGGTAACACAAGAAGTTGATGAAATCATTAACTGAGACTGGGAAACAAACTAGAGGGAGAGAATGAGTGGGCTGATGGGCTCATCAGATCAGACGGGCATCTGTCCTGCTGACTCAGGGTGGGGGACGGTGGCACCCCTGAGTCCCTACTGTAGGCAAGAACTAGTCACCCCTAAACCTTCTCTATCGGATTCCCCAAACGGCCTGGGATGGGCAGAGATTATAGTCCCCATTTTACAGATCGGGAAACCGAGGCTCGGTGCCATCCTAGGGCATTCCGGGAGCCAGTCACGGAGAGAGAGTCAAACACGAGCCCGGGAGCCCATCGCAGCACCGGGTTAAGTGCTCAGGCCGGGGTCAGTTTTCCCATCTGACAGAGACCGTCTGCGGCTCACAGGGGCCTGGGCTCCCTCTTCTCCATCCGAACACTTGGGATGGATGTGAAGGTGGAGTTCGGAAAGGGAGGGGCGCTGACCACCAAGTCCTGGTTCTGACAGGCACCCTGGCCCTTGCGGGCCCTCGGTACTAGACGCCAGCTCCAAGTCAGCCGCGGCCCGCCCTCGGGGAGCTGAACCCACGCCCGGGCCCTATCCCTCGCGGTGCAGCCAGCCCTTGGGAGGCTGCCCACCGGGATGCACCCAACCGCAGACAGCAGACAGATAGGCTGGGAAGGAGGGAGAGAGAGGGCCCGACCAAGTCGGTAGAGGTTGTGGGTGCCGCTAGGGGCCCCAAACCCCCCTTCAACATCCGGGCTGGAACCAGACCTCTCCTCTGAGTTGCAGCCCGCGGCGCCAGTGCGCATACGCGCACCGAGCCCTCGGCCCGCCCTCTCCGCCCCACGGGAGACCAAGCCTCCGGCTCGCCACGGGCGAATGGGCAGAGGCCGTGGGCGGGGCAGGGCGGAGCCGGGCCCGCCTGGCCAAACCCGGGGAATGCGAGCGCCAGCCCCCGCCCCAGGCCAGAACCCGAGGCCGCTACGCGGGGCGGCTGCAGCCTCCGCTCCAGCGCCCGCGCCGTGCCCTGCATCCCGGGAACCCAGCTGGACCCGCGGTGGCGCGGCAGGTAGGAGGCGCGCGGAGGGAGGCGTGTGCTTCTGTGTGTCTGTGTGTGTGTTTCGGGGGGGCGTGTGCGGATGCAGCGCGAGCCAGTGCGTTCTTCGGTACCAAGAATCGGTGGAGGGGGCTGCATCTCCCGCGGGCCCGGGGGGAAAGGAAGTGAGCGCTGGCTGCGGGGCGGGGTCCTGGACTATCCGCCTGGGCTCCCTGGGCTCGTCCCCACCCCCACCCCCGGCGAGGAGTCTTTTTTTCACCTCCCTCTGGGTGTCTCTGAGTCGTTTTCCTAGTGCGGACGCGCTGGAAGCGCCTAACACCCGGGGCTAGACTGTCCCTTCCTCTCATCTTCCTTACAGTTCCCCTCTTCTGTTCCCTCCTTAACCCCCCCTTTTATCCCTGCTATCCACCAACCCCTTCTGGGTACTACCCCACCCAGGCTTGGGAAAGGGGCAGGGCCGAGGCTCCTGTTGCCCAGCCTATCCGCTTCTTGGCACTCCTCCCCGGTTGAATGGGGGCTTTTCTCTTTGACTGCAGGGTGGGCGCACACGTGTGTGTGTGTGTGCGTTGCGGGAGTGTGTATTGCGGGAGTGTGGGAGAGTGGTCTGGGAGGGAATAGATCTTTTATTTCTCATACCTCAGAGTTCCCACCTCTGTTCCTCTGAGTTGGGGGGGGGGGTCTCAGAAGACTGGCCTAGGGACCAGAGGTGAAGTAGGACCAAAGATCATTAACAGGTGCGACGTTCTCTCTCCCAGTCATTTCATGTGGTGGGATTCACCCCCAAGTTCCATACAGATGAGCAGAGTGGGGCACAGAGAGACAAAGTCAGCTGCCCTCTCAGGGCTACTGAGCCAGAATTTGAACCCAGGTCCGCCTGGCTCTCATCCCAGATTCTCCTCCCTGCACCCCTGGTTTGGAGAGAAAAGTACTGACGGCGACTATCCCAGGACTCAGGGGAAAAAGAAATCTGGGCAGACTTCTTGGAAGAGAGGGGCTCAAGGGTGAGGCTCAGCCAACTCGATGAGTCTGAGGCCTGCTGGAGGAACCAGTGTGTTCCACAAGGATTGACACCTCCCAGGGTCCTCGGGCTGGTCCTTGCTCCTGTCCCCAGGGTCCGGCAGTGGGGTGGTCTGGCTGCCTTTGCCTCCTGGGCAGGGTGTGGTGGGCCCCCGCTGCGCTGATGCAGGCCAGGCCAGGCTAGTTGCTAGCACACAGAGGCATGGTCTTTGCCCTGACGAGCCTCCCTTCTGACGAGACAGGCAGTGGGTCCACAGATAAGGCCCTGCCCAGAGTTGTACCCAGTGCTGGAAGCACAAGACAGGGACTGTTGGGTGCCCAGAAGTTGGGGATGAGTTCACTTGCAGATTCGTTGGGGCTGGGTCTCAAAGAAGTCCACCAAGCAGAAAAGAAAAGGCAGGGCATCGCAGCCCCAAGGAACAGCATGAGTAAAGGCCTGGCAGTGTGAAAATGAATGCTGGTGGGGTGGATTGTGGATGAGATAGGTCAGATGTGTGTCCAAGAAGGATCACCTTTGGCTGCGTAGTGGGTGGGCTTCTGTCGAGGCCTGTAAGGAGGAGGTCAAAGCAGGGAGAGGGCCCTCCCTTCTCCTCTCCTCTGCTCCCCACCCAGGGTTAGCCTTGGCAGGGGAGGAGGGGCCCTGATAAAGGTTCCCAGCGCAGGGGTGCTGGGGGCAGGAGGTGCCCAGAGGCTACACAGGGCCCCAGTGCTAGGGGAAGGTAGGTGGGGCTGCCCCTGTGAGATGGGGACCACCATTGCGGGTGGGGCAGGTTGGCAGTAAGTTGACAAGTGGACTATTGGACAGGGTGGTTGTGAGATGCCTGTGGGTTTTTGTGGGTGATATCTGGGACACTGCTCCCAGGCCAGCACTGTCTCTGCCTGCTTTCCTGGCAGGCTCTCAGATCAGCCCTGGAGTCCTGGTCCCCAAACAGGAGGTCTCTTGCACCCTCAGTGGGTACCCTCTCCTACCTGCAGGGCCTAAGTCATGTGTCGGATCTTTCTCTTGGCTGAGACCATCTCTGTACCTTCCTACTTGCCTATGACCTTGAGGTGGAGAACTTCCCTTTTCTGTCTCAGTTTTCTCATGTGCGGAATGGGGATAAATGCTGCCTATTCATAGGGACTGGGGGAAGATGAAGATGAACTTAGATCATGTCACTGAACGCATCTTTCTAAGTACATGGTGTCAGGTAGCCATTATTACTAATAGCAGCTGGCAATCAGCATCACTTAGTTCCCTCCCTGGGGGTGAGGGGCTGACTTTGGGAGAAGAAGGGTGGAAGCAAACAGGCCTCTCCTATTGAAGTGGAAGCCTCTCTTGGATTTAGTGGGTGAGGGGGACTGCTTATGGGAGTGGTCTCTATCTGCCTGACCAAGTCCCCTGGCTTCCCCCAAAAGCTTCTAGCCCCTGAGGAGAGGCAAGGGCTGAGCAGCCAGGAGCACCCTAGAGTACAGCATGTGAAGGTTGAACAGAAAGCCCAGCAACGGGCCCTTGGCTCCCCCAGCTGCAACGAGCAGGATCTGCAACACCCCCCACCCCTCCCCGGCAGCCTCCTGGGCAGCTGGCAGCGGTCTCTCTGCAGCTGGGCTTTTAACCCTCCCTGTCTCTGTCCCCATCTATTCAAGTGTTTTGAGTGCCTTCAGAGCCCCTCGCAGGCACCCCTTGAGTGCCCTCAGAGAGCTCTTCTGCCTCTCCATCCCTGGTCCCTGCTCAAAACTTTCCTGGGCTCACCATGGTCCTGAGATTTGGGCTTCCTGCTGCACACTCTGAGCCCTCCTCCGGGCTGGTGGAGATGCCCTGGGATTGCCTTGCTTCAGTGCAGGCAGAGCTGCTAACTTGCCTGTGGCCTCGGGCCTTGCCTTTCCCTGCTCACCCAAGGCAAAGGGGCCAGGTCCCTTTGCGGTTGGAATCTGGATGTCTTAGGAGGCCAGCCTCAGGCTTGGAAGGGGAAGCTGTGGACAATGTGTGCTTACCTGCAAGGGCCTGAGTTAGTGGTCCCCATTCTGGTTGTTTGCATGTGTGCTTCCAGGGACCCGAGCTTTCCCATGGATAGGGGTCTGGGTTGGCGACAGCTGAGGCTACAGTGGCCTGTGGGTTTTTGCTGTGGTTTTCTCCCACAGTGGCCATGTGGGAGAAGGGGCTGGTTACCGGAGCACACCAAAGCCCATCCACTGGTCCCCAGCTGCCCTTCACTGTCAGGATGTGCCCTGCGGGATGGTGGACAGAAGGCTGGGAGCCCATTGGCTTGACCCACCTGCCTTGCCCGGCCAGCCCCTGCTCAGCCAGTACCCCCTGCTGCTGTGTAACTTCTGCCAGTCGGAGTGAGGTGAGACCCAAGTGATATGTTACTCACAGCAGGAACTAAGGAACTGGCGTGGGGTCGCTTTGTTGTACAGCGGAGCAACTCAAGGTGTAGGAACTTCATTCCCCTCATGGGCTTCTCCGGGCAGGAGAGGCGGGTGGGGCCCCATGACCCCCCCGGCTCCCGTTAGCTATTCTTCAGGAACAGCATCGTTCGAGAGCATATTCCTTTCCTATCGCTGTTGTGACAAATTGCCACACTTGGTGACTGAAAGCAACACAGATTTATGCTCTTATAGTTTCGGAGGTGAGAAGTCCCCCATGAGTCTAATGGGGCTAAAATCCAGGCTGGCTTCTTCTGTGGGATCCTGGGGAGAGTCCGTTCCCCGTCTCTTCCAGCCTCGAGTGGCTGCTGGCGTTCCTTGTGGCAACATTGCCCCAGTCTCTGCTTCTGTCTCATTGCTCTTTCCTCCTCTGGGCAGATCCCCTCCACCTCCCTCTTGTAGGGACACTTGTGATTACATTCAGGGCCCACCCAGATAAGCCAAGATCGTCTCCTCGTCTCAAAGTCCCTAATCACATCTGCAGAGTCCCCTGTGCCATACAAGGTGTCATTCACAGATTCTAGGGATCTGGCTGGGAGTATCTTTGGGGCCATCATTCAGCCCACCCCAGGAGCTGACTGCAGCACCACTGCAGGCACCATTCCCAGCTCCCGCCGCCACCCCAGTGCCCACCGAGGCTGGCTTCCCCAGTCACAGTCCTGTTACCCAGGAGGTCACTCACAATGTCTGTCTCCCCTCCAGCCTGAGAGCCTTGGAGGCTGGGCGCTGCTGTAGCCCTGGCCCCAGTGTCCAGCCTGAGCCCCTGGTAGCCAGAGTTCAGGGATGTTTGGAAGAAGGGCATCCCTGGCATGGCCGCATGGGTGGCCCCGGTGTCTGGACCCTGCCTGCATTTGACAGCGTGCTGGGCCTTTCAGGGTGGAGTGCAGCTCATTTCAGACATTCACACAAGAAGCCCAGTGCTTTGCAGGGTCATTTGATGCTCACCATCACCCTACAAGGGGGTAGGGCTGGGGGTCCCGCTTTACAGTTGAGAATACCGAGGCCTATTACGGCCAAGTCCTGTCTGGTATGTGGGGTCAGGTGAACAGGCTGGGCCAGTAGAACAGAAAATACCTTTATTTTACAGATGAGAATTCTGAAGCACAAAGAGGTTAACTGCTTTGCTCCTCGCTGGCCTCAGTCTCCCCATCTGAGGATGGGTATGTGGACAGGATGTCGCCCAGCCTGACATCTTGGGGCTCTGGTTCGCCCTCTGCCTGGGTATGGGGAGCAGGCGCTGGCATTCTAGGCTGCCATGGTTAGGAATAGGAAGTGACTTAGAGCAGTGCAGGGGGCCTGGAAGTGCTGCTCGCCCAGAGACATGGTCTGCCATTGCAGGAGGGGATAAGCCCCCTGGCACTTCAGAAAGAACCCTAGCTAAACCCCAGAGCTCCGGCCTGCCTGCTGCGGACCTGCCCCTGTGTGGGTCTCCTTTCCATCCCCATGGCCAAGGCCACACCATGCTGGGCCCTGCTTCTCTCTCAGGGGCCTGTCTATAGCCTGGCTTCCCCACCTACATCCTGGGCCTCCTTTCCCGTTGACCTTCTCATACATCATCGCACCCCCTCTCATGCCTGAGTTCTTAGCTGGGCTTTCAGGGCCAGCCGCAACCCAGCTGTGGCAATATTTCTCTACTTCCTCTTCCCTCTCCCCTGCACTCTGTCCTCCAGACCTGCCTAAATGATTTCTTCCTCCAGAATAATCTTTCCTCCCCCAAACCTTCCACCTGCTCCATCTCTTGAAATCACAATCTACCCTTTGAGATCCCGCTTTGAGGCTACTTCCTCCATGCAGCTGTCCCTGCCTGGTGTGAACAAATCACTCCCTTTGAGAGCAGGTCTTGCTGCCTTGTGCTGAGGTCTCTGCTTCTCGCCTTCACCAGGCCGACCTCTAGGACAGATTCCCATCTCACTCCTCACTGCCCTTTGGTCAGGCACAGGGAAGGTGTGTGAGTAAAGTTGGAACGGAGGACACACCTGAACAGGACACCCAGGGCTGGAGAGTGGGTCACTGCCCGAGGGAGGGGTGGTGGGCAGGCCGAGCAGGACTTTGACATGGGACAGGTTTGTGCCTCTGCCCTGAATGTCCTCTTTCCCCTCAGAGCCTCTGTCTCCCATTTGTGTAATGAGAACAGCACAGCTCCTTTCTGAGGTTGTGCAGGAGCTTGCGCTGAGGAATGGCACACTTCAGTTTCCCAAAGTGGGAAATGGGCACTGTCTCCCCAGTCTTCACACCTTGAGTCTTGGAGACAGGTCTCGGGACTCGAGTCTAGGACTGCCTGTGCAGGAAGTGGAGAAAAGGGCTGTCCTGGTGAGAAACCCACCAGACTGGAAAATAGTGTGTAGTGTTCCCCTCCCTGCCACTCAATGGTGAGAGCCTGTGGCCAGACAGGGCAGGGGCTTGCCTGGGCTCACACAGCACAGTGAGGCAGATGTGGCTTCAGTGACCTGATCAAGTCCCATTTTGTTAGGTTGTCTCCCCTGTGGGGACTGAGCGAGCACACAGCCCCCACCCCACCCCGGGTGAGAGAATGTCCTGCACAGGGACACCCAGCTGCATCTGCCGCTCTCAGTACTTTCTCTGCAGGACCTGGTGCTGGACTGGGAGCCCCGAGGTAGGGTGGCCACCGCACTGGGTTGCCTGGGACTATGGGTTTCCCGGATGCGGTTCTTTCAGTGTTCAAACTGTGGTGAGCTGCTCACCCGAGACTGGGTCTGGGGCTGCCCTTTGCCCAGCAGTTTCCACCTCCACAAGTGTGGCCAGGTCCTTGGCTTCTTCCTGTCCTGCCCAAGGCCTGCAGGAACCCCTGACCTGGAACACCCTTTCAGAAGCTCCTCTCCCCTGGCCACTTGCTTACAGATGCTGTTTACAACAGTGGCTCCTGCTGTTCCTACACTCCCTCCTGCTCACAGCACCCTGGGCGGGAGCCCATTCCCAGATGAAGAACAGCTGCAGGGTCAGGCCTGTGACTCAGTCAGGATCACACAGAGCCAGGCCTGCAGCCAGCACAGCCCTCACATGCACCGCCGGGGGGCATCACGGCTGCAGGACCACCATTCCCCCAGGACCAGCTGGAGACCCCATGCCCCGTACACGCTTGACCCTGCCCACAAGGCCCTCTGTGTCTCCTAGCAGGGGAGCGGCCTGGTGGGATTTATGTTAGAAAGATCACTCAGCAGCTGGGTGGAGAATGGATTGTACACAGAAACGATAAGGGAAGAGGAGGGGAGAAGAAAGACAGGATTTCCCAGCCCTGGTGCCAGCTTGCCTGGTGGTGGCTGGAGTGACTCACTGGGCCTGGTTGCCTTGGCTCTGGCGCCAGAACCCAGGAGCCCGGAGCTCTGGGTGGCCCAGGGGCTGAGAGCCTGAGGTGGCTCTGAGCCTGGCTGTCCCTCCACAGCACATTCTCCCTCCCCATCCTGCCATCCATTCCTCAGCACACGGCACGTCAGAGAGACAGGGGCCTGGGAGGTCACAGTACACCCACGAAAGGACAAAGAGACATGCTTTAAGCATCTTATTAGGTGGTGACTTAGGGAGCAGATGGAGGATGGGGTATGGGATAGAAGGGGATAAATACATTAACAGAATCAAAACCACAAATAACCAGGCAGCCACCAAATGGAGTTTCTGCCCTTTCCAGTCCCCTCTGGCTTCTGGCCTTCCTTGCTATGGCTCAAGCCAGGGCATTTCCAGTCCTGGGTCACTGCATCAGCATCTGACCTTTAGTCTTGCCCCTGGCTCCCCTGTGCCTCAGTGAGTGCTAATGCCCCTCTGCCTGGCATCCCCAGCCCTGCAGAGCTGGTCCTGCCAACTCCCCCCCAGGTTCCACCCACCCCGTGCCCTCCCACCTTTTCCTTCTCCCTGTGCCGCATCCTGCCCTGCTATGCCCTTGCTGATTCTGGCCTATCCTTCGGGCCCTGCTCAGGCTCCATCTCAGAAGGCCACCACCATTTCCCCCAGCCCCTTCCTCATCAGCCAGCTCAGCGCCAGCCCAGATCGGGCATCAGGAAAGATGTGCAGGTTGGAATTGACTGTGTCCCCTGAATGATGAAGCCCCAGCTGTTCAGCCCTCCCCTGTTCATATGGCAAAGGGCAGTGGTGGGGGGTGTCTTCCCTTGAGAGGGGAGAAGAGGTTGAGGAAGGGAGGTAGGGGAAAGGGGGCTTTGATTGGCAGGGAATGGGTGAGGGCGTCACTGGCTCCTTCAGCCAGCACTGGGTGATACCCACTCTGCCAGGCACCAGTGTGGGGTATGGGGCAGTGGGGCACAGGAGAAGGACCCCCAGTAGGCATTCCTGTGTTTTTCCTTCACCCCCACCACTGGCTGGCCACTAGAAAGAGTTGAGGCTCTCTCCCACTTGGCCCTGGAACCCAGCCCCTCCACGTCCACACGTGAGCCTATCAGTCCAAGTCCTGTGGATGTTCTTATGGTGTATCTGGTCTAGTCTTGTCCTTTTCCAGTCCGTTTCCCATGTGGCAGCCAGATGGGGCTCCCCGAGACAGCCATGACCAAGTCCTTCCCCTGCTCAGCACCCTTCCACACTCCCCGCCACCTTAGGATGAAGCCAGACTCCTGCACCTGGCATCCTGGGGCCTCTGGTGGGATCCTCTGCAGCCTCATCCATGATCCCTGCCCCACACCCCTTCCCTCCCCTTTTTTTCTGAGCACGATGCCACCCTCCTCAGGGCTGAAAACATCCCCCTAGGAATGGTCTCTGGCTGGCGTCTCCCCTTCTCAGGTGCAGAGGAAACCTTGCAGGTGTGTGCTTGGTTGGGATGTTGGGGTGCCACACACCTGTAGGACCTTCTTGTGGACTGCTCCAAGTGTTGAGACACTCTGAGTATCAAGCCCGCAAGTGTCCTGAGAGCTAGAGGAGGAGGCTGAGATCAGAGAAGTGGAGGCTCGCAGAAGGTCACACAGCCTGTGTGTGACAAAGTCTAGTGCTCGGACCCAGCCTGGGGCACTTCCCCACTCTGCCTCCCTCCCCCCTAGGTCAGCCCCCCTGGGTATGTGGTGTCCAGCTGGACAGGACTACAGCTGTGAAGGGCCCTGATCTGCTGGGACCTGGGTCACCACATTCAGCCAGTCCTTTTGTTTACCTTTTTAC
Source organism: Colobus angolensis palliatus (assembly GCF_000951035.1). Classification (NCBI taxonomy): domain Eukaryota; kingdom Metazoa; phylum Chordata; class Mammalia; order Primates; family Cercopithecidae; genus Colobus; species Colobus angolensis. Next base: position 6,446,340 of record NW_012114921.1, on the reverse strand, counting down.
TGAAGCGTATGTAACTGATCTACAGACAGGTGTGTAGGTCATAAGTATAGAGTTCAATAGATTTGCACAGGGACCACACCCATGTAAACACCACCCAGATCAAAAAGTAGTTTTACCAGAACCCCAGAAGCTCTCTCACACCCCTTCCAGTCTCTACCCCCAAGATAGCCAAGTCCTGCTTTCTGTTCACTGTAGATGAATTTTGCTGGCTTTGCTTGTCTAAAAAAAAAAAAATAGATCTTTTTAACAGATAAAAATTGTATATGTTTATCATGTACAATGTAATATTTTGAAATGCATATACATTGTGGAATGGCTAAATCGAGTTAATTATCACACGCATTACCTCACATACTTTTTTGTCCTGAGAACACTCAAAATCTGCTCTCGGCCAGGAGTGGTGGCTTATGCCTGGAATCCCAGCACTTTGGGAGGCCAAGGCAGGCATATCAGGAGCTTGAGGAGGTCAGGAGCTTGAGACCAGCCTGGCCAACATGGTGAAACCCTATCTCTACTAAAACTATAAAAAATTATCCAAGTCTGGTGGTGGGCACCTGTAATCCCAGTTGCTTGGGAGGCTGAGGCAGGTGAATGGCTTGAATCCGTTAGAGGGAGGTTGCAGTGAGCCAAGATTGCACTACTGCACTCCAGCCTGGGCAACAGATTGAGACTCCAAAAAATGAAAAGTCTACTTCTAGCAATCTTCAAGAGTATAATCTATTGCTATTAATTATTGTCACCATGTTGCAATCAATCTCTTGAACTTATAGATCTCTTGAACTTACTCCTCTTATCTAACTGAAATTTTGTGTCCTTTGACATCTCTGCAACCTCCCTCCCCACCCTTACCCCTCAGTCCCTGTTAACCACCCTTCTACTTTCTGCTTCTATGAGTTCAACTTTTAAAAAATTCCACATATGAGTAAGATCATGTGGGATTTGTCTTTCTGTGTCTGGCTTATTTCACTTAGCTTATTGTCTTCCAGGTTTATCCATGTCACAAGTGATGAGATTTCCTTATTTTTATGGCTGAATTAGATTACATTGTATGTATATACCACATTTTCTTTACCCATTCATCCATTGATGGACTCTTAGGTTAATTCCATATCTTGGCTACTGTGAATAGTGCTGCAGTGAACATGGGAGTGTAGATATGTCTTCAACATACTGACTTCATTTCCTTTGGATTTATACCCAGTAGTGGGATTGCTGGATCGTATGGTAGTTTCATTTTTAATTTTTTGAGAAACCTCTGTACTGTTTTCCGTAATGGCTATACTAATTTACATTCCCACCAACAGTGTACAAGGGTTTCCTTTTCTCCATATCCTTGCCCACACTTATCTTTTGTCTTTTTTATAAAAGGTGTATCTTTTGTAAAAAGATTTAAGTCAGGCACAGTGAGTGGCTCATGCCTGTAATCCCAGCACTTTGGGAGGCCAAGGCAGGTGAATCACCTGAGGTCAGGAGTTCGAGACCAGCCTGGCCAAATGGTGAAACACCATCTCTACTAAAAATACAAAAATTAGCCAGGCATGGTGGCACATGCCTGTAATCCCAGCTACTTGGGACGCTGAAGCAGGAGAATGACTTGAACCTGGGAAGGAGAGGTTGCAGTGAGCCGAGATTGCACCACTGCACTCCAGCCTGGGCGGCAGAGCGAGACTCTGTATCAAAAAAAAAAAAAAAAAAAAAATTTTAAAAAGTCTTTTTTATAAAAGACATATCTTTTGTCATTTTTTTGGTAAGATATCACACTTTTGTGTTTTTTATAAAAGCCAAAAGGTGGGACATGGTATTTCATTGTGGTTTTGATTTTCATTTCCCTAATGATTAGTGATGTTGAGCTTTTTAATTTTTTTTTTTTTTTTTGAGACGGAGTTTCACTCTTGTTTCCCAGGCTGGAGTGCAGTGGTGTGATCTCAGCTCACTGCAACCTCCACCTCCTGGGTTCAAGCAATTCTCCTGCCTCAGCCTCCTGAGTAGCTGGGTGCCCGCCTGGCTAAGTTTTTGTATTTTTAGTAGAGATGGGGTTTCGTCGTGTTGAGCAGGCTGGTCTTGAACTCCTGACCTTAGGTGATCCACCTGCCTCAGCCTCCCAAAGTGCTGGGATTACAGGCATGAGCCACTGCGCCCAGCCAATGTTGAGCATTTTTTCATATGCCTATTGACCATTTGTATGTCTTCTTTAGAGAAATGTCTATTCAGATCATTTGCCCATTTTAAAATCAGATCATTAGGGTTTTTTGCTATTGAGTTGCTTGAATTTCTTATCTATTCTGGATATTGACTCTTGTCAGATGCCTAGTTTGCAAACTTTTTTCCCATTCTGCAGGTTGTCTCTTCGTTCTGTTGTTTTCTTTGTTGTAGAAAAACTTTTTTAGCTTTATGTAATCCCCTTTGTCTATTTTTGCTTTTGTTGTCTGTGCTTTTGGGGTCATATCTAAAATATCATTGCCCAGACCAATGTCATAACAGCTTTTCCCATGTTTTCTTCTAGTGGTGTCATAATTTCAGGTCTTATATTTAAGTCTTTAGTCCATTTGAGTCCATGTTTGCATACGATGAGAGATAGGGAAACATTTATTCTTCTGCATGTGGATATCCAGTTTTCCCAACACCAATTATTGGAGAGACTGTCCTTTCCGCTTTGTGTGTCCTTGGTACTTTTGTCGAAAATTAATTGACAAATTAAATGTGTGGATTCATTTCTGAGCTTTCTATTCTGTTCCATTGGTCTTTTGTCTGTTTTTGTGCCAGTACCATGTGGTTGGTTTTGGTTACTATAGCTTTGTAGTATACTTTGAAGTCAGGTAGCGTGATGCCTCCAGTTTTGTTCTTTTTGTTTAAGATTGCTTTGGCTATTCAGGGTCTTTTGTGATTCTGTGTGAATTTTAAGGATTGTTTTTTATTTCTGCAAAAAATGTCATTGGAATTTTGATAGGGGATTGCATTGAATCTGTAGATTGTTTTGGGTAGAATGGACATTTTAACAATATTAATTCTTATCTACATGTACAGAATCTTTCCATTTATTTGTGTCTTCAATTTCTTTCATCAGTATTTGATAGTTTTCAGTGTACAAGTATTTTACCTTCTTGGTTATATTTATTCCTAAGCATTTCTTTTTTCCATGGTAACTATTGTAAATGGAATTGTTTTCTTGACTCTTTTGAATAGTGTGTTGTTAGTATATAAAAATGCTACTAATTTCTGTGTATTCTTTCTATACCTATTTTGTTTAGAATTTTTGTCATGAAAGAATGCTGAATCTTGTCAAATGTGTTTTTTTAATTCAGTGAGATGATCTTATGTTTTTTGCTCTTCGTTCTGTTAGTATTGTGTATCATGTTTATTGATTTGCATATATTGAACCATCCGTGCATCCTTGATATAAATCTTACTTGATCATGGTGAATGATCCTTTTAATGTGCTTTTGAATTATTTGCCTTATTATTATTATTATTTTTCCTAGAGGTTGGGTCTTGCTATCCTCCTGAGGCTCTTGAGTAGCTGGGACTACAGGCATGCACCATCACACCCAGCTTGTTTGTTAGTATTTTGTTGAAGGTTTTGCATCTATATTCATAAGGCATATTGGCCTGTAATTTTCTTTTCTTGTAGTGTCTTTATCTGGTTTTGGTAATGGGGTAATGCTGGCCCTGCTTTTCTATTTTACTTAAGTAGAATCATGTAATATTGCTTCTTTTGCTTAATATGCTTGTAAGATCCATCCATGGGGTTGTGTGCAACAACATTTTTCATTTTCATTATTGTTTACTATTCTATTACATGAATATACAAGAACTTATTGATCCATTCTTTTGTTAATGAACATTTAGCTTGTTTCTCATTTTCAGCTCTAACAAGTACTACTGCAATAGACATTCTTGTACATGGTTTTTGCTGAATATGTGCATACATTTCTATTGGACATATTCTTAGAATTACTAGATTACTAGATTATATGAACACATGATTATATTATTTCTTCAGGTTTTCTAGATATAGTCAAATGGTTTTGCAAAGTGATTATACCAGTTTATCCTCCTACCACCAATGCATAAGAGCTCTACTTGGGACTGTGTGTGTTTGTGTCTGCGTGTGTTTCACTTTAGTCATTCTAATGGGGGCATAGCGGTATCTCATTGTGGTTTTAATTTGCATTTCCTTAATGATTAGTGAAGTTGAGCACTTTTTCTTCCCTTTTTAGGCCATTTGGGTATACTGTTTTTCTCATGTTCTTTCCTAAAAGCATTATTGTTTTACTTTTCAATTAGATTTGAAATCTATCTGGAATAAGTTTTGTATACGGTTTGAGGTAGGGGTAAGATGACTATTTTTCCTTATGGATAGCCAATTGACCCAGCACCATTTATTGAAAAGATAAATCCTTTCCCTAGTGCATTGTGGCAGCTCTTTTGTCATATATCAGGTGTCCTTATACTTGTGGCTTATTTTTGAACTTTATATTCTGTTCCACTGGTCTGTGAGACAGTACCCCATGAGCTCTGTGATCAGCCTTGTTACTTAGTGTAAGTCCTCCAGCTTGTTGTCTTCAAATGGTTCTGCTTATTCTGGGCCCTTTGTGGCTTTGAGGCCCGTGATGGCTTTGAGGCCCTCTTGCTTCTGGGCTTGGGCTCAGCTGTATCCTTGGTTCTTATCATACCCCTGGGGCTGATGCTGGCTCCATGACCCCATCTCTCAGAGGCTCAGAGGGGTAAGTGACTTGCCCCTCCACACAGCTCTGGAGCCTGGCCTTGGCTTCTGCCTCAAGGACAAATTCCTTGGTGTTCCCATCTACAAAATGGCTTAGGTGGTCCAGGGAAGGCTCACAGGTATCAGGCCACTGGAAGATGAGGCCTTATTCTATCCTGTACACAGCCAGGCTATCCCTGCCACCTCCAGCAGGTTCAGGGAACAGCAGACTAGGCCACACAGCCTCCTGGAAGAGGAGTACCAACCATGTCCCAGGTGAGGACAGACTAAGCTTCCCTAAGGCAGGCCTAGGAACAGATGCCACTTTCTTTCTGTCATCTGTCACCTTAGAGGCTGGAACCCAGTAGGGCTCAGAGGAGGCTTGCTGATTGACAGCTCAGAGGGGTTCCCACCTTGCCCAAGGACACACAGCAGCTAAATGATGCAGTTGGGATGCAAACTCAGATCTGACTGACCTGCCAGAAGTCTGGGTTCCTGAAGCTCCCTGGTGAGCACCCCTAGCCCCCTCATTCTGATCCAACTCAGAACTTCCACTCTTGGTCCACAGAGTCCTCGCTGTACAGGCTGGGTCTGGCTCACTGTTGCCCTGGCCACAGGAGGAGGAAGGCTGATACCAGTGAGCCTTCCCTGGAGATAATGACCAGCTAAGCCATTTTGTAGATGGGAACATCAAGGAACTTGTCCAGAGTCTGCAGCCTCTTATGCAGATCTCAAGCCTCCAGACTTCGTTTCCTAGGCTTCCCAAAGCAGGGCCCAGGTTAGCACTGTGTTCATTTTAGGGGGTGCCCTGATGTGGTAATAAAGATGTCTTGCGTACCTCTGAGCCTTCGCGTGAACTGTTTCCTTTGCCTGGAATGGCCTTTCTCTCCTGCCTCTGTGGCTGGGCTTGTGTGGAGGCTTCCCTGCTTTCCTCTTGCTGAATGAGACATACTTCATTTGGCCTTGTGTCTGTTGGCCACACTAGACCAACTCAGACAGGAACCCCAAGTTGTGGTAGCCCCCCCATGCCTGGCAGGGGTCTGGACACATCGTGGCTGAAGCCCAGATGTCGACTGCCTGTCGACATTTTGTCAGTCCTCAGGGCACAGAGCATGAAAGGATACAGAGTACTGCTCTGCATGGTGGGGTATTATTTGCGCCTCACAGTGGCCCAGAGGCCCTGGCACATTGTCTCTTCCAGACAATGACCATGCAGACCAGTGAGGTGATGCGGCCTGCTCAGGGCAGCGGGGGCCCGTGCTGAGTCTCAGGAGCTGGAGAAGGGCCGGGCTGCAGCAGAATGTGCTAGGGCTACGCCTAGATAGTGGGGGTGTGGGCACCGGCTGGCACCCAGCTATCAGGGAGAGGAGGAGAGGAGAGCCAGGCCTGCGCCAGGGTGAAGGGGTGGGCCCTGCTGCAGCAGACCTGAGTGCTGGTGGCTGTGATGTGGAAAATTGATTCCCCTTGGGAGCCTCTGCCACTCTCTGAGCTTTTTTCTCTTCTTGAAGGAATTCCACCTGCACTCACGTTTATTGGTTCATGCAACACAGCTACTCAGTCCCTGGAGCCCCACATTGGACCCTGGGATAGAGAGAGGAGCTAGACATGGCCCCTGCCCCAGAGGGGCATGGGGTAGGCTGGGGAGGCAGACAAGTCATGTGCAGATGGGGTACAGTGTTAATGGGTGCTGTCCCAGGGGCACCAGCATGGCAGAGGAACACTGTGTGCAGAGGCCCTGAGGAAACAGTTTTGTGGGAGCTGCAAGGAGCTCCAAGCCCTGGAGCTTCAGCCCAGGGTGGAGAATGGTGGGGATGAAACTGGCAGGAGGAGGGAAGAGGGCAGGCGCACAGGGCAGCTGGGAAGCTCAGGTGGTCCTGCTTGGCCCAAACAGCTGAAAACACCAGGGAGACAGGAAGTGCTGCGGGCCTAAGCTCAGGCTCAGAAGGAAAAGGCCTGGGTGGAGCAGCTTGCCTGCCTTGTGGTCTGTCTGTGGCCTTCAGTGCTCTGCCTGGAGCTAGCAGAGGACAGCTGACCCTATGGGGGTGTTGGCCCCATAGATACACTGGGAGGTGACCTTGGGGCAGATGGAGGGTGCAGAGGGCAGTCTGCAAGGGCTGGGGCCAGAAGAACCTCACATAAGTAGGCCAAGGTCAGCCTGGCAGGCGGGTAAGGCTGGAGGAATGGGGCAATGGTATCAGACCCTCAGCCAGCCAGGCCTGGCCCTGTGCAGCCCTTGGCCTAGCTGAGCTCTCCCTTTGTGGCCTCTGCCTCCCTTCCGTCCTCCCCAGGAGTGGACCCTCCCAACAGCGTTGGCCCCTTCCTGGCCTGGAGAACACCCAGACCCTCTTTCTCTACCAGCCTGGCTGTGTGACCTGGGTGAGCTTGCTCCCCATCTCTGGGCCCTCTAGGCTCAGAAACACTGGAATTGCAAGAGCTGATTTCTGGGCTTCTGCTTTCAGCTTCTCTGATCTAATTCTTTTAGCTTAAATTGCTTCCTGAGCTGACCCTGCCGGAAACCCGTGGTGCTAATGATGCTCCTTGGTGACTGTGCCAGAAGCCTGAACCCCGGGAGCTGGCTCTGTGGGCTTCTGTCTCTCCCTTAGGCCTCCAAGGCAGGGAGAATGGGTGGGAGGGGGCAGGGCTGCTGGCCTCCCTGGGCAGAGAGGCAGCCAGAGAAGTTAAGTGGTTGGCCTGAGGTCACACAGCTGCCCCAGTACGGATATGGGGGCAGAAGGTGAAATGGCTTCAGGTGCAGAGCAGGGGACAATTGCTGTCAGCTCCCTTGGCAGGTGGGGGGGACAATGGCCCCTCGCCCTCCCTGCTGTCCATCCGTGCCCATGCTCACTGCCCGTACTCGCCTCTTTCCCTTCCTGTCTCTCCCTTCCCTATTTCCCTCCACGTGAGGCCCCAGTGAGGCCCTAGCTCAGCCACGGTGTGTGGGGAGACCCTGAGTGAGAGCGGTAGGGTCACACAGCCAAGGCGGTGGTACTGAAGTCGGAGGATCTGGGTTCCTGTCCAGACGCCAGGTTTCCGGGGGAGCTTGGGCAGGTCACCTCACCTCACTGAGCCTCAGTTGTATTTTGTGAAAGCTGGCAGCCGTGTGCCCACCGGCACTGTTGGCAGGCAGTACACATGCACATCTGGCCAGGGAAAAGGGGCGTCTCTCGGGACCACCGGGTGTCCCGGCCCCTTCCCCCTCACTCCTCTTCCCACTGGCGTGCTCGGCGGGCTCCTCAGCCTTCAGTTAATGGGTTCACTCCTTCCAGGAGGTGCAGCAGCGCTGCATAGTTCCCATCACTGAGCCGAGAAAACGGGCTCAGAGAGTTCACCTGACCTGTCTGGTGTCACCCAGCAGGAGGGCGGTGCCGCCGGGGCTGGCACTCATGTCCATCTTGCTCTCAGATGTCGCTCCCACAGCCAGCCTACCTTGTCCTGGTTTCCGTCAGGGCTGGGCTGGAAATTGTGGCCTTTACCCCCAAAGGGTTGCACTGTTACCCTGGGCAGGCCCCAGGAAGAGGAGATCGGGTGCTGTGGGGCTGCACCGCAGCCCAGATGGAGTTTGAGGGATGGGGTGGGGGGGTCATAAATGGGGTGGTCACTCAGGCGCTTGGCCGTCTGAGCATCTCTCGGCACACCTGATATGCAGGCCCTGCCAGCCACCGTTCCTTGCCTTGCCCTGCCCTGCCCTGCCCTCTACCCCTACCAGGGCCCCTGAGGAATGGAGGGAGGGTTAAGGAGCCAATGGGCCTGCTCTCTACGGAATTGGAGGCATCTATTCCGAGGTGCTGTGAGAAAGGCAGCATGGTGCGGGGAGGACTGGAGAGAATGAATGAATGATGCCGAGAGGGGTACCTGGGGCAAGGTTTTCCCACACCAGGCAGAAATGTGCCGCTCTCTAGAGGAGGGGAGGGAAACCCAGAGGCACACGCTGCTTTCCTGTGGGAGGCACACCAGCCAGGGAGCTGCCAGGGCTGGCCACTGGTCTGATTCTGTCTGAGGAGGTATACGGAAGGCTGGTCAAAGGAAGGCAGCGAGGTGGGTGTGGTCTGGGCCAGGCCTGAGCTCTGAGTGGCCTGCGGGCCTGGTATCGCCTCTGAGCTTCAGAAACGAGAGAATCCAGTCTGTGAAGTCAGGCTGGTCGGTGCCTGTCCCGCTCTGCCGTATACCAGCTATGTGACCTTGGATAGGCTCCACACCTCTCTGAGCCTTCCTTGCCTGTACCATGGGGCTGATGATGTCCACTTCACAGGGCACAGCAGGGACCCAGGGACTCCACGAGTGACGGTCTTCTTGCCCTCCTGTCCAGGTGTTCCCCCTTCCCTCCCTGAGGCAGCAGCCACCATGTTCTCGTGCGTGAAGCCCTATGAGGACCAGAACTACTCGGCCCTGAGGCGGGACTGCCTGCGCAGGAAGGTGCTCTTCGAGGACCCCCTCTTCCCTGCCACTGACGACTCGCTCTACTATAAGGGCACGCCAGGGCCCACTGTCAGGTGGAAGCGGCCCAAGGTCAGTGTCTGGTCCCAGCTGGAGCTGGGTGAGCAGGCCTAGGCCCACCCACACGGCTGGGTCTGCAGGGACATTGGAGTGGCGGTAGGAGGCATCCTTAGCCCCAGGCTGCTGAGAAAGTGAGGGTGCTGAAACGGTGAGATTTGATCTGGATGGGGAGCTCGAAGAATGGGCTGTAATCCTGTGGCCACCACTGGATTGGTTGAGGCCCAGCCAGGCCTTCATCCCTCTCAGGGCCTCCACTTCCTCACAGGAAAAACGGGGCAGTAACCTCAGCCCCACTGAGGGTCATTTTTGGAATAAAAATGGGGTGATGTGGATATGACCGTTTTTAGTAAAATGTAGACTGATATCCATATGTAAGGAATTTGCTTTCCTGATTGTTATCATCGTGATTTTGAAATAGTCATTTGTGGTAGAAATGAAAAGTATTTATTATGATGATTAATCAATAATAATAATAATCATAGTAAAAAAAAATAGTAGTACCTACCTCATGGGGTGGTTGTGAGAATTAAAAGAGGTAATGCATGCCAAATTCCACACACAGTCTGGCAGCCAGTACGGGACCATGGATATTGATAATGATGAACAGGTGGCATCTCTCCGACCGCTCCTCTTGGTCCCTGAGGCTAGAGTGTGTTACACAGAAATGTTTGGCCTTGTGGTGTGATTTCATCCCCATGAACCCTGATTCCTGGGTGTGAGGGTGGGCTGGGGAGGGGTTCGCTGCTTGTCTGTGGGTCCTGCAGAGTGGGGTCCCTGGTGGCCTGGGTGGAGGGGAAGCGGCTGGAGGTTACTGCGCAGGCCCCTCCCTGGCCTCCAGGGCTGTGCTGGTGACACTGTGAGGGCCATCCCCTCATAGAGCAGACCATGCTGTCTCAAGGATGCTCAGGGCCGGAGGAGGCTGTGACTCCCACAGCCCAGTAATCAGAGGAGGCGTCTTGGAGGTGAAGGGTGATGAGGCTTTTGCCCGAAGGGCCGGGTGGGAAAAGGCAGAGGGAATAGAAACTCACAGGTCGGAGCCCCTTAGGCTCCTGTGGGCCTGCGGAGGGCCGTGCCCGTGATGGCAGATCTGGGGCCAAGATGCTCAACCTTGCTCTGTGGGTAGTGAGGTCCCTCTAAGGCACAGACTTTCAGCAGCCTGTGATAGGGTCAGATTTGCATTTTCCAAAGTTCCCTGTGATCCTCTGGGCTTTTTGGGAAAATGAAATGTAGTTTTCTAGTTTCCCTCCCAGGCTATGATCTCGAGTCCCTTCTGACTGAAAATACCCTGTAGATGTCCTTGGACTGGGACTCTTGAGAGGCAGAGAAACTGAGGCCAAGAGAGGAAGGTGCATGTCCTAGATCGCCCATGAGCTGCTAGCAGGGGTAGGTGAGGACCGAGGAGCCCTGCCTCCCTGCGTCCCACCTTCCTGACACCAGATAAAGGGCCCCTGGTGCCCTTGACCTCAGTCCCAAGAGCTGTAACAGACCCTCTGGCCCTGTACTGACTCTCTGGAAGGCCCAGGAGCCTCCTGGCCTGGCCACAAGAGTTCTGCCTCTTGGGACCCCTCTCCCACGCCTTCCTCTCTTCCTTTGTCAAGTAGGTGGGGAGGGAGCTGGCCTCAAAGGGCCTTTGTGAGGCCTTGGCTGCGGCGGGGAGGGCTGGGCACTTGAGGTCTTCGCCCTCCTCCCACTCCATCGCCTGGCTGCCCCCATCCTGACTCCCTCCTGCCCTCTGGCCATTGCCCGGATGGACTGGAAAGAGGCTGGTGAGGCCTGGCACGAGCAGTCTGGGCCTGTCTCGGTGAAAGGAGGAGACGCCAGGTTGGCCCACTTGGTACTCTCCCGCTGCATGAACCAGGGGAGTCAGCTGCCCTTTCTGAGCCCCTTTCCTTGTGGGTTCAGGAGCCCTGCCACACCTCCTCCTCTCGTTGCCTTCCTTGCTGGCTTACTCGGTGTCCTGCCCTTTCTAGACATGCAGAGCTGCCCTGTCCTGGATGTGGGGGCAGGTGGCAGAGAACATATGGTGGCTGGTGTCCGGAGAGCTGTGTGAGTGGAGCCCATGGGGCAGCATCCATAGAGACTCAGACCAGGCTGGGGTGGATGGTCCATGGCACTGCCTGGATTTCCTAAACTGTGTGTGTAGGCACTGCCTACTGGCAACAGGCCTACGGGACAGGCAGCCCCTGCCCCACTAATGGGATGGGAGGTTTGTATAGCAGGAAGTCAAGCAGGCTTGGCTCAGCAGTGAGGCAGGCCCAGTCCAGTGGGTTATTAGTAACGCCCAGCTGTTCACCAGTGAGAGGGAACTTTGGCCTCAGGCAGCCTTGTTTTGATGAAGTCTTACCTGTGACCGCCTTTTTACAAATGGGAAGCCATTCTGCATGCATGCCCGTCCATCCCATCCAGCTTCTTCTCTGAGTTGGTCCTTTTTTTTCCAGACGGAGTCTTGCTCTGTCGCCCAGGCTGGAGTGCAGTGGCGCGATCTCATCTCACTGCAAGCTCCGCCTCCCGGGTTCACGCCATTCTCCTGCCTCAGCCTCCCGAGTAGCTGGGACTACAGGTGCCCGCCACTATGCCCGGCTAATTTTTTGTATTTTTATTAGAGACGGGGTTTCACCATGTTAGCCAGGATGGTCTCGATCTCCTGACCTTTTGATCCATCCGCCTCGGCGTCCCAAAGTGCTGGGATTACAGGCGTGAGCCACTGCACCCGGCTGAGTTGGTCCTTATAGTGGCTGCTCTGTTTTTGGAGGATCTCCTCAACCAGGCTCCCAGCCTCCCTGCCTCTCAGATGGAATGCCGAGGCTAGTTTTTGAGCCAGAATGAACTTGACTACAGCCTTGGCCCTACCTCACTAGTAGTGTGACCTTGAACAAGTCACTCCTACTTGGGCCTCAGTTTCCTCATCTGTAATTGGGGAAGGATAATTCTTGCTGGTCACAGTTTCTGGAAACTGAAATGACTTGAGGTATTTGTGGTGTCATACACATGGGAGACAGGTGACAAACTGGTTCCCCTCTCTTGCTCGTCTTCTCCTTGGCAACCCTATGTTGGAGACCTAGAACCACTCTGGCTGGGACATCCCATCTCCTATTGACTCTGTAGGTGGGACCAGGCCTTGTCCTCTTGGGTGCTGACCTGGGCACTCGCCTTGAACCCATACCCTTTGCCCACAGGCTCGCTATGTTTTTGTTCTTTCCAGTACAGTGGTCATTCACCGGCCCCTCACAGGCCTGGCTGAGGAGATGTGTGGAGAATGGGGACTGTCCCCAGGCCTGGGAGCTCAGGGTGTCCTTTCTCCTCGCTCAGGGCTAGGGCCCTGGTAGGCGGCCTCCTGTCACCACTGTGGGGGCGGCATCCCCTCATCCAGTGTGCTGTCTCTCCCACATCTGGGTATGAGCCTGGAGGGCCTTTGGTGGAATGCAGAGGGGATGAGGGGTGGGGGTCCAATGAACAGACGCCAGTTTGGAACCTCCAGAATTCCCCCGGGGCAGTCTTGGGGGCCCCAGCCCCAGCCCAGTCCCTGGGACTCTTATCCATCAAGCCATTTCCTAGAGATGGCCCTACTCCTGGGCTCCCTGAACATAAGGCCTTTTCATGCCACAAAACAGGCAGTTTGCAGCAAGGCCTGGCAGCGCGGGGAGGCGGAGGCAACTGCCCAGGAATGACCCCCTTCTGGGCATGTGCTCAGAGATGGGGTTCAGTGGGGTCAGGGAGAGCTTTCAGAGGCCTTGAAGGGTAGGGTCCGCCATGGAGGAGAAGGAGGTAGAGCTGGGGGAGGGCAAGTCTTCTGCAGAGGGGATGGGCCGTAGGCTACAGCTCCCTTTCCAGTTCCAGATGGAAGTCCCACGTCCCTCCCGGACCTGTTTCCCACTGTCTAGTTCATTCCCTCTGTGATCCCAAATTCCAGGAGGGAGGTCACTGGGGTGAAGCTGGATGGACAAAGAGTAGGGGAGGAGGACAGACGTGGAGGGAGCCTCTGCAGGTACAGCCCGGGTGCCATGGATCCGGTCTGCTGCCTTGCCTTGCTTTGTACACCAGGACTAGAAACCAGAATTTCTTGTTGTGCCACAAAGGGAGAAGGGAGGTGGGCTGGGCTGTGGCCTGTCAGGTGAAGCTGGTCTAACTGGCTGGGAGGGGCTGAGCGGGGGAGCGGTGACTGCAGGTGCAGAAGGCTGTCCTAGAGCTGTGTTGACTGGAGAAATGGTCAACCTCCAGCCCCCAGGGGCAGCCCCTGTACTGCCCAATCCTGTGCACCACTTTGTCCCCCCTCCCTCCCAGGGACCTGTCTGCAGCCCCAGTGGAACCTGCCAAGCTTTGCTAAGCCTGGAAGTTGGCAAAGTCAGGCCTGGGCCCTGCTTAGGCGCTCACAGGCTGGTGGTGGGGACCCTAAGGAAACCCAGCGAGTATGCACAAGGATGGAAGGGAGCACAGGTGGTTGGGCACCTGAGGACCGCTTTGGAGGCAGCGTCTGCCTCAGGACACTTCGGGTCCCTGTTTCCCTCCTGAACCTTCCTGCTTACCAGCACTCTCCATGCCTGCTCTGCCAGCATCACTGCCTCCAGGCAGCTTCCTCTGATTTATCTCTGGCTCCTGTTGTCACAGCCCTGCTCACATGGAGGTTCAGGGCCTGGCTCCTTCTCAAGGTCCCTGCCTGTGGGCAGAGACCTCCCCTCACTGACTCTATGACCTATGTCTAGCCAGTGGCCCAGGAAAAGTGGAAGGACAAACACTGGACTTGAGAAGCCTGGCTCCATGGTGGCGGGGGTGAGGGCCTGGGCATCCCCAACCCCTTGGTCTCACTGCTATCTAGTGAGACACCCCCTAATCTGGGTTAGGACAGGTGCAGGGAGACAGGTGAAGGAAGGATGGCTTTGTCACCCATAAAACCTAGCCCACCTGAGACCAGCCTGGACAACATGGTGAAACCCTGTCTCTACTAAAAATAGAAAAATCAGCTGAGTGTGGTGGCAGGTGCCTATAATCCCAGCTATTCTAGAGGCTGAGGCAGGAGAATTGTTTGAACCCAGGAGGCGGAGGTTGCAGTGAGCCAAGATTGCGCCATTGCATTCCAGCCTGGGCGACAGGGCGAGACTTCATCTAAAAAACAAACAAACCAACCAACCTAGTCCACCTGGAGACTGCAGCCAGACCGCCTGAATTTGAATCTCAGTTCACCTCTTCTTGTGTGGCCCTGGGCAAGTGACTTAATCTTTCTGTGCCTTGGTTTCCTCATCTGTAAAAAGGGGATGCCAACTGTGCCCACTCACGGGTTGTTTTGCACAGCGCCTGCCACATAGCAGGTGCCCAGACATCATGAGATATTTCTTCTATTGTTCCTTTACAGGTGCCCCAAGGTGGCCCCTGGATTCCAGAGCAGACTCCAGGTGCCACCAACCTCAGGTGGCTTCTCTTGGTGAGAGCTGGTGACCCTGAGCTTCTCCTGGCAGTGGGAACATGCCTGGCTGCCTTCTGCTCTGTCTGCTCCTTCCCAGGCTGCACGATTGCCCCCAGGTCCCTGCTCTTCCACAGCAAGTCAGGGTGATGGAATCTGGGAATCGCGACTCCCGAGCTCCATCTGTCTCTCAAGGACTGGAGAAGTGTCTGGGGCCAGAGCCCTGTTCTGGGGCCCAGATCTGGTTGGATCTGCACCTCAGGTCTGCCCCAGCTGTGGTGCTCAGTGTGGGGAGACCCTGGTTGGGAGCCCAGCAGACCTAGGGCGTCCCATCGGATTGGCCCACTTACTTGCCTTGTTACCTTGGACATCACTGCCCTGTCCTGGGCTCACCCTCCTCCTCTGTGGGATGGGGCAGTCGTGTGTCTGTCTTAGGACACTGGCTGGGAGGATCTGAAGTGGAGGGACACCTGAGTCACTTCCTGCCATAGACCCTGGTGATGGCACTTGGTAGCTGTTTCTCTTCCCAGGGATGTGGCTGGGGTCCTCCGTAGGTGGAAGCCCCTCTCCCTTCCCCGTCTTGCCTGCCCTCCTGGCCTCAGGGAACAGAAGCTAAGTCATAGCTCCCTCTGGCTCAGAGGATGGGCTGGTTGTGGGGTGTGGGCCAGGGCTGGGAGGGAAGATAGGAGGGCAGCAGGGAGGGGAGGCGAGTCCCTTCTTCCTGCCTGTGCTTCCTGAGGGGGTGCCCTTGGGGATGGATGAGAGCAAGTGGCCTCACTGGGTTTCCTAGACCTGTGCTCTGCAGAAGCCGCCGTGCAGGTTGGCCCTGGGGCACCCTGTGGTGCCATCTGGAAGGAGGGGCCAGGTCTCAGGAGCTGCTCATGCCCTTGGGGGCATTCTAGCCTTTTCTCTGACCCTCTAAAACTCTGGTTCTTCTGGGCAGAGGTGACAGCAGGGTCCCCGTCTTGGTGGGAACTAGGGGCCCTCTGCCCCATTTTCTCTTGCCACTACTCTGCTCCACGATCTGTAGAGTCCCTACACAGCCCTGCGGGGATGGTCATTTATCTCGTCTGCATGGGTGAGGCCCAAAGTTGCACAGCCGGTAGACAGGGAGCAGACATTCAAATTCTGTCTTCCTGCCTCTTCCGCCCTCTGCTGGCCACCTGTGGTAGGATCGCAGAAGCTCTTGGGATGGAACTAGTTCAGGAGTGCCTGTTGGAGTGGAGGCAGGCAGAGGGCTGCTGCCATCTGCCCATGCTGTGTGGCCAGGGCATGGTATTCAACCTCCCTGGGCCTCAGTTTCCTTATCTGTAAAAGGGAACTGTTGCCCACCTCTCAGTGCCATGGTGAGGATGGATTGTGGTGCTAGCAGGATGCCTGGTGCATGAAAGGCATATCTCAGTGTTTGCCTGTCCCCACCCTCCTCAGTACCCACAACCCCTGGGGAGCAGTGGCTTCCTCAGCTCGGTGAGGCAATGGGAGAGGAGGAGGGGGCTGCTCTGTTCCCTGGGCCAGTGCTAGGGATCAGGCCAGGCCCCACCCCCAGCTCAGGCCTTGGCGCCGGATGATTACAGCGGGAACACAGGGTGAGCTGACCCTTCCTGGTTGCATCTCTTGGTGCTGGAGCCACCCATGGTGGTTTGGCCATAGCTTCCTAGCACCTGAACATTGAAGGAGACTTTCATTCGCTTTGGGTCAGGCCCTGGGCTTGGTACTTTACATACACTGATTTCTCCTCGCAAAGTAGAAATTACTGGCCATGCACATTGGCTCAAGCCTGTCATCCCAGCACTTTGGGAGGCTGAGGTGGGACGATTGCTTGAGCTCAGGAGTTTGAGACCAGCCTGGGCAACATAGTGAGACCTCATCTCTACAAAACATTTAAGAGTTAGCTGATTGTGGTGGTGTGGACCTACAGTCCCAGTTATTCGTGAGGCTTAGGCCAGAGGATCGCTTGAGCCTAGGAGGTTGAGGCTGCAGTGAGCTGTGATTGTGACTGCACTCCAGTTTGGGTGATAGACGAGACCACGTCTCAAAAAAAGAAAAAAAAAAACAAACCCCAAATCCAACAACATAAAGAAATCGTTGTTCCTACTTTATAAATCAGAAAGCCGAGGCACAGAGAGCTCGCCAGACTGCCGAGTGAGGAGCTGGAATTCAGTCTCCAGTCCGAAAACAAAGCCCATGCTTTTGCCTCTCACAGCACTGCCTCAGGGGGCTTTTAAGGAAAATACCCCCACCGCAGGAAGAGCTGGAAAGCCTGAGCCAGAGCTCCTTGGGCAGGGTCAGGTGCAGAGGGTAGCTGGTACTAGAGCCCCCCTGGGCTGCCTCTCTCTTGGCAGGCAGGGCAAGGGGCTTCCAGAAATTAGGAAGTGCTGGGCCTGAGAGCAGCCAGTTGCTCATGGATCATTCCTTGGTCAGTGGCTGCCCTGGCCGGATTCCCTGGCTACGTCTCATGGAGCAGCCTCTTGGGCCGTGCCCGCCGGTCTGTAGAAAATAAAAATGGAGGCTGGGTGCGGTGGCTTATGCTTGTAATCCCAGCACTTTGGGAGGCTGAGGTGGGCAGATCACCTTAGGTCAGGAATTTGAGACCAGCCTGGCCAACATGGAGAAACCATGTCTCTACTAAAAATATAAAAATTAGCTGGGGATGGTGGTGGGCCCCTGTAATGCCAGCTACTTGGGAGGCTGAGGCAGGAGAATCGCTTGAACCCAGGAGGTGGAGGTTGCAGAGAGCCGAGATTGCACCACTGTACTCAATGCACTCCAGACTCCAGCCTGGGCAAAAGTGCGAGACTGTGTCAGAAGAGAAAAGAAGAGGGGAGGAGATGAGAGTGGAGGGAAGGGGAGGGGACGAAGTTTTTACTCCACTTGAGTTTTTGTTCCACTTGAGCATTTGCTTGCTGTGTGCCTTTGACAAGTCACAGTCCCTCTCTGAACCTCCATTCCTCACCCATACAATGGAATGACAACTCCTCGCTCCTTGGGTGTCATGAGGATCAGCTATAAGACTGTACAAGTCAAATGCTTTGCGGGGCCTGGCCCACTGCTCCCCACTGGCCCCTCACTTTGTGTTCCCCACATGGGATTTGGGTGTTTGCCCCGTGCCTGCACTCCCACCCCACTTAATCCTGCTGGGCCCCTGTGGACTGGCGGGGGTGGGCACTCAGGCTGTTGGTGCTGGAGAAGGAAGGGAACGGAGCTTTTGCTGCTTAGGGAAGGGTGCAGCGGGCAGAAGGAAGGCAGTGCCCTGGGTCTGGCGCTCTGACCTCTTCCCACAGGTTCTTCATCAGCAAACCTTTAGCAGAGGAGCCCTCTCCACCCAGGAAGGAGAAAGGGATCCCAGGCAGGACCACGGGGTGAGGGGCAAGCAGGGAGCAGATGGGCCATAAGGGGCCCCGAGTCTGTGGTGGGAGGCAGGTGACTCTCCATGCTCATGGTCACACAGCAAGTCTGTGTCTGTTGTCTGTGTCTGCCATGTCCTCTGCCATGGGGGGCATCTGCATGCTTCTCAGCCCCTCACGCTGTCTCCTCACCGTCTCTACAGGACATTTGCGAGGACCCCCGCCTCTTTGTGGATGGCATCAGCTCCCACGACCTGCACCAGGGCCAGGTGGGCAACTGCTGGTTTGTGGCAGCCTGCTCGTCACTTGCCTCTCGGGAGTCGCTGTGGCAAAAGGTGAGGCCTGGGGCAGGGTGGGGCAGGGTGCTGGGGAGTGTGAACGCAGCCTGCAGCTCTCACTGCCAGACAGGCGGAACCTGAACGTGGCAGATGAGACTTTCAAAAGCCTGTGCCAGGGATGGGGTGGGGGACCCCAGTTCTGGCCGAGCGTCAGAATTGCCATCCCTCACCCTCCAGCTGGGCAGGCACTGGGAATCTGTGGGGCTCCCAAGGTCATTCTGATATGTTCTCCCCGCCCTCGCTGTTGGGGACACTTGGCGGATTAACACACACCTGTGAAATGTGGAAGCTGTGTGCATCACATTTAGTGTGCAGTGGACACCACTGGTGGGGCTCAGGAGACCCCTGACAGTCACAGAGCTGCCGCGTGACTCGGCTGGTCGCTGTCCTCCTCTGGGCCTGACTTTTCCCAGTTGTTGAGCAAGGATGGGTTGGCGATCCCCAGCTTCACGACTCCCGGTTCCAAGCTGCTAGTGTTCTGGACTAGGGCCAGAGGGTTTGGGTTGGAAAGAATGGGCTCTGGTCCTGCAACCTGACCTCCTATCCCAGCACGTGGCAGCGGGGCCTTAGATTCAGTGCACAGGAGGCAGGGAGACCAGAGTGGAGGCAGACCCTGGCTCCCTGAAGAATTATTGTCGGGGACTGCAGGGAGACTCTGGTCATGGCCCCTTGCTCATCCCTGCCCTTCTGCCATCCCTTGGGAGGGGCTGGCAGTGGGTCTCAGGAGCACTGGACGCCTGCATCTCCCAGGCTTGGCAGTGAGCCTCAGCACTTGGTAGCTTTGGAGCTGGCCTCAGGTTACTCATCAGTAAAATCAGGACAATCGGAGTGGCTGTCTCTTGGGGAGTGGTGAGGGTGGGACCAGATGCTGCACTCAACGAGCCTTGTGTGGCGTGGTGCTTGGCCAAAGGTGGCTGTGCCTACCAGCATTGTGATAATTAATATCATAGAACATACAGATAAGGTACTCCTGTGCAAGACTGAGGTTTTCCTCATCCTCTGAGGCATCCCTTGGCCGTCGGAGGGAGCAGTGCCTTTGGGCGAGGCTGAGACTCTGATGGGTGTCTTGCTCTTGAGTCTGCAGAACGGGGGTGTGACCTCTCAAAGCCACTCCAGGGTGGGCATCCCTGGGGCCTAGCCCCAGTGGTCCTGCAGGGTAAGAGCAGCTGCCTGCTGTAGGGCCCCTGGGGCCTTGGCAGAGGCCACAGTTGCAGTGTGTGGATGTGGATATTCATGGGGCACCTGAGCCAGGACGGCTTCCAAGAACCACCCGTTGGCTCATTTTACTTCTACGCCTGAAGGCCCACGGAGGGCTGGAGCCTGGTTCTGTGCTCTGGGTGTCGGGCTGGTCCTCACTCTCCAGATTCCAGGCTCCCACCCCCTTCTCTGAGCCCAGAACAAGGTCCCCCTGCCTTAGAGCCCACCCCGTGCTAGATGAGGGCTCAGTCAGGGGCTGAAGGGGGCACGTGGGCATCCTGTAGGGCTGTCCCCACCTCCCACCTTGCCCTGTAATTGCCTGTTTTATCTTTCACCTCCCCCATGAGGTGAGCTCCCCACGGGCAGAACTGGCCCAACGTATATGTCCCTGCTGAGGCCACCAGGGACGTGCAGTAGAGAAGGCTCAGGAGAGTTTTGGGAGCAGAGCTTCTTTCCAAATTGTTGGATTCAGCTACCACCCGGCAGCCCCATGGTTGGCCTTGCTGTCCCAGACCTCCCAGGGCCTTGTGGCGCTAGGCCTCACTCCACTGGGTCCTCTCCTGAGGAGGCCATCCGTCTGGCCATTTGTAGGTGGAAGCCTGTGTATTCTGCCCTGGGCTTGGCCCCAAGCAGTTCCTGGTGCAGCTCTCCCTCTCACCAGTGAAGAGCGGGCCCAGGACTGCAGGTAGGAGGCCCGTGTTTATCTGTGGGCCAAAGGTTCCTATAGCAGGGAGTTGGGGCACCTGGCCTGGCTGGTCTGGGAGGCTGCCAGGGCCAAGAGGCTGATCTATAGCAGCTTGGATCCCAGGGAGGCCAGGGCAGTTCTGGGTGCTCCTGGCTAATTGCGCTTTGCCTCCTGTGCTGCTGTGGTGCTAGCCCATGGATCCCAGAAGGAGGCTCAGGGCCCTGCGGAGCTCATTACTGTACCTTCCCTCCCTCGTCCCTGCTGACTGGGCTGTGTTTGTTGTCACCCCTCACTTTCTGGGCCTGTTGCCCTGCAGGGCCTCCTTGTTTTCTCCATGGAAGGACAGTGGGGGTGCTGCCCAGCCTGAGCTGCACCCCTGCCCTCCCCACTTCACACTTGGGAATTCTGAGCCTCAGACACACTGAGTATCACACCCTCGCAGATGTAATTGGGGACACATATGCCCCCAACACACCCCCCGCCCCCCCACAGGAAGCCACCCTTACTCCTCACAGGATTTGAAGGCAGCCTGACCTGGATTTGATGCTGGCTGGGTCCGCTGCTAGCTGTTTTTGTCCTCAGTGTAAATTGAACTTTCCAGCGCCTAGGGTTGTGGAGGATTAAAGGGGCCAGAGGAAAGCAAACCCTTGCCTTTCACACTCTCTGCACTTGTTAAATTCCCTCCCCTGCCCCCTTCCAGATGCCCCACCTGCTTCTCTGTTCTGCCAGACATCTCTTAGCCTTGTGCCCTGATCCTATGGGATCCCTGATGGGGGTATTTTAGCTTCCCCGACTTGATGGTACATTCCCTAAGGGCAGGGCAGTGGACTTCAGGTGACCAGGTTTTAGGAACTTGAAATCAGGATTGCAACAGTTTGGTTGAACATTTGCCATTGGTCCTGGCCTGGCCTAAGCCAAGGTCGGCTGTGAGCTCACCTCTCTGGAGCCTGGGGCAGCCCCAGGCACAGGGGCAGACCTGACGCCTGCTCTGAGCCACGGGGCCAGGCCTGGGCCCAGGGGGAGTCAGGCAGCTCCTGGCCAAAAATAAGCATGAAAGTGACCAGAGTCCCAGTCGAATGCCTGGTTGTCTCTAGGAGAGAGTGCTGGGGTGAGCAACCCTGGGTGGGGCCTGGGAGAGGCCAGTGAGGGCATTTAAAAATGCCTCCCACTCTGTCCCTGACCCGGTTGTATTAGCAGTTCCTGCTCTTTAGTTACCAAGCAGTTCCCTTAGCACACACGGATGGAGCACCAGCTGTGCCCTGACAACCATAGTAGATCCTGGGGACGGAAGGCTTGAAAAAGTACAAGGATGTACAAAGTCACTTAAGGTTTTAATTTGTCAGACACAATCAGTGTTAAGGGTTTTCTGTGTTTCCTTCTAGTCCTTTTTTCCACGTGGTGTTAAAGAGGATTTTGCTTGTTTTGGTTTTTTTTGAGTTGGAGTTTTGCTCTTGTAGCCCAGGCTGGAGTGCAGTGGTGTGATCATGGCTCACTGCGACCTCCGCCTCCCTGGTTCAAGCAATTCTCCTGCCTCAGCCTCCTGAGTAGCTGGGATTACAGGTGCCCACCACCATACCCGGCTAATTTTTGTATTTTTAGTAGACATGGGGTTTCACCATGTTTGCCAGGCTGGTCTCAAACTCTTGACCTCAGGTGATCCACCCACCTCGGCCTCCCAAAGTGCTAGGATTACAGGTGTAAGCCACTGTGCCCAGCCTTGTTTTGTTTTTTCGTATACATTTTTGCAATTACATCTGCAAGTTTAGAGCTTGCTTTTCTCCTCTGTATTCATTGCTACATCCAGCCTTGGGAGGGTCCTCCCAAGGTGTCTGATGGCTGCCCAGAGGTCTGTGGAATTCAGTGGCCCCAGCCCCCAACCGCAGCCTCCTGCATCCTGCCTGCCCCCTTGCCCACAAGCCTCAGTCCACCCCCTCTGCCTGCTCCCCTCCCTCTTTCATCCCTTTCTCCCCAGGCCTTTCCTTGACTCCCACCGCTCCTCCCTCCTGCCCAATCTGTAAGACTCAAGCTCCCGTCACAACCGTCCTCCACCTTCAGCCTCCTGAAGCTCGGTGCCACTCTGCTCAGGCCCTCCCCAGGGGTCTTGTGCCCCTAAATCCTCATCAGTAGAAACTGATCACACCCCCATCACCCCCATCCCTCAGGATCCAGAAATAGGGGATCCTCTTTCCCCAGTGCTGCTTCCGGACCATGGCGTCCCCATACAAGCACTTGGCTTCTTCACTGGGCTCCCAACCTCAGCCCACTGTGTTGCTGTCCCCACCAGCCAGCTGCCCTGGCCAGTCACCTGGGCACAAAGGGCTTGGCTCCTCCCATTTCCCAGCCCATTCTACCCCGAGAACTGCTGTGTCCCAGGCTTTACTGTGTCTGCCCTCTCACTTTGCCCTTTTACCCTTGTCTTAGTTCTCCATCTCCTCTCCATTAGCCTTCACCTTCAGCCACTGTGGTCACTTGCTGCCATGCCACAGCCTGGGCCCAGAACTGCTCTCCCTGGAAGTCTTCAGCCAAAGGCCCAGTCTCTCTGACCTCACCTTCCAGCCATCTTGCTCACTTCTAACCCTGACACTCACCTGCCGCTACTCTTCATTTTGGCCCTGGCCAGTACCTGTGTACTGTCTCCCCACCTGTCCGCCTTCCTCTTGGCCTTGGGCTTGGGCCCCATGGTCCATCACATCACCTGTCCCTTGTCAGTGTCATTCATTCATCCGTTAATTCATTCATTCATCCGTCTATTCATTCATCCATCCGTTCATTCATTCATTTCGTTCATCTGTTCATTCATTCATTCATCCGTTCATTCATTCGTTCATTCATCCGTTCATTCATTCATTCATCCCTTCATGTAGTCATTCATCCGTTCATTCATCCATCCGTTCATTCATTCATTCATCTGTTCATTCATTCGTTCATTCATTCATTCTTTCTTTTGTTCGTTCTTTTGTTCATCCATTCATTCATTCGTTCTTTCATTCATTCATCCATCCATTCATTCATTATTCATCCGTTCGTTCAACAAGCATTTCTGAGGCCTTCTGTGTGGCAGGCCCTGTTCTGGGTGCTGGCCTAGAGTGATGACAAGACACACTTCCTACCCTCTCAGGACAGGTGTGTCACAGGCAAAAACTGAGCAATTCAACAAATAAAAAGCAGAATGTGGTGCTGGAAAGGATAGAAACAGCTCCCCTATATGGAGGAAAGGGAAGCCTCCCATGGTAGTTCCTTAGCCAAGTTGTTCCCCTCTCCCCTGCCCCTCCAGCTACAAAGCAAAAGGTTCTGTGAGGATCAGGCAGTTGGACGTCTAGCTGTATGGTTCTCTCAAATACCCTTGGGGGAATTGCTGCCAATGACCTGCAGAGCTGACCCAGGGCTTGCAGTGTGGTTTTAACAGGACCAGGTATTTTGTCTGCCTTGGTGCCCCTCTGCTGTTCAGGTAGCCCAGGATCCCACTGATTGATTAGCCACCGTCTCACAATTGACCATGCTTGTGGTCTAGACCCTTCAGATTGTTTTCCGTTGTTACACCTTGGCCTTGACTCTGTTCTCTTTTCTGTGTGTGGCATGTTGTGGCGACGGCCACTCTCCAACTCCCATCCCCACCCTCTCCACAACTCCACCTCCACTCACACATTCCAGTTCTTTCTTTTCCCCAGTATAAAGGCTGAGCTCCTGGTTCCGCCCTGGGCCCTGGGGATATAAACATTTGCCAGATTCTTCCTCTGCCGCAAGTCTCCTGCGGGAAACTGAGGATTAATTCAGGTGGAGTAAGTGGTGGGATTTGGGTAGAAGTGAAGCCTGGTCCTGTGGCACAGCCAGCTGCCAGTGTCACCCGGGTCGGTAATGCTCAAGACGCAGTCCCTGGCCCAGCAGCATGTCGCCTGGGAGGTGGTTAGGAATGCAGATTCTCAGGCCCACAGAGCCCTGATAAACCAGGAGTTCTGGGAGGGGGTCCAGCAATCTGTGTGTTAAGTCCTGAGGGTGAGTCTGATGTTCACTCAAGTCTTGAGAACCATGGTTCTGGGTGAGATGTGGTAGCTGGGCTGAGATCCTGGCAGGGGACTGGAGGGGAAGGGTCCCACGGTGTTTGGGAAGCAGAATCGACAGACTTTGGTGATTGGGTGTAGAAGAGTGAGGGGGAGGCGGGTGTCAGGGGTGACTCCAAGGTTTGGCTTAGGTCACTACAGATCTCCAGTCACTGAGCCCTCTCTGGTCCTGGCTTCTCCACCTGGTCCTGTGGGTCTTTCACCCTCTCCTGTGTACCTCCAGTGAGGATTGCTCCCCACTGCCCTCCCCATCACTGCACTTACGAAGTGCTCGCATCTTCACAAACAAGCCAGCGCCCAGCCCGGCCCTAGTAGTCAGGGCGGTTGCCACAGCAATTGACATCAGTGACCTGGTCCCCAAGGAGCCTGCCACCCTCCGCCTGCCTGCAGGGCCTGCATTATCGCTTCTGTGGGGACTGGAGTGGAGGCAGATGGGGACTCCCACGCCTCACACACACCCCATTTTGAGAACTGGGTGGGGCTGGGAAGGGCCAGTGACAAAGGGAGGGGAAAAGGGAAGGGCAGAAGGTAGGCGGGGCACCCTTTGGTGGCCTCTTCTCTCCACGGCCCCAGGCTCCAGCCCACTTGGGTCCTTGGTGTTGGTGGCAGCAGCACTTGGGCCATGGCGGAGGACAGGCCGCAGCAGCCGCAACTGGACATGCCGCTGGTCCTGGACCATGACCTGACCAGGCAGATGCGGCTACGCGTGGAGAGCCTGAAGCAGCGCGGGGAGAAGCGCCAGGACGGGGAGAAGCTGCTGCGGCCAGTGGAGTCCGTGTACCGCCTTGACTTCACCCAGCAGCAGCGGCTACAGTTCGAGCGCTGGCATGTCGTGCTGGACAAGCCAGGCAAGGTCACCATCACAGGCACCTCGCAGAATTGGACGCCTGACCTCACCAACCTCATGACGCACCAGCTGCTGGACCCCACTGCCATCTTCTGGCGCAAGGAGGACTCGGATGCCATGGATTGGAACGAGGCCGACGCCCTGGAGTTTGGGGAGCGCCTGTCAGACCTGGCCAAGATCCGCAAGGTTATGTACTTCCTCATCACCTTTGGCGAGGGTGTGGAACCCACTAACCTCAAGGCCTCCGTGGTTTTTAACCAGCTCTGATGGCAGCTGCCACCTGCTGCCCTCCTCTCGCCCACCTGTGCTCTTCCCTGCCCCTGCCACCTTCCCCCCTATATTTTTGCAGCCATTCTTCTCACTGTTCAGCCTGTCTTCGGCTTGCCCAGAAGCCCCCTGAGTCCCATGCCCTTCTCCTCTGCTTCTCCCTGGTGCCAGCACTCCGGCTCACAGGAGGGAAGATTCCAAGGCTCCATAGCCTACAAGCTGGACTGGCCGCCGCATTGCTCTAGACAGTAGAGGCCTACTCGGGGCCAGTGTGCATGGACAGGGAGGCCGGGGCCATCTGCCTTCTCTCTGCTTCATTGTGGGAGAGAGAGAGACTGAGAAAGACCAAGAGAGACACAGAGATGAAGATTGAAAAACCCAGCATCCGCTTTCTCCAGAGTCAGGGAGACGGAGGTGATGGGGCAGTCTCCACAGGGAGTCCAGCAAGCCAGCACTCACTGCTCCCCGGCCTCGGTGCCCTTTGCCGGAGTCTGTGTCTGGGCTGCTGGCCCCACAACACCTTGGCAGCCCTCCGGATGTGGGGCAGGGTTGCTGCAGGGGCGGATTTGGGCAGTGGAGAGTGGCTGGTGCCCTGGAGGCTGTGGAGGCCCAGCTGTGGCTCTTCTGGACCTGACTTCAGAGTGGAGAAGTGAAGGGGGAGGTTACACAGAGATCTGTCTCTACGTACGCATATCCATGAGAGAGAGCGTGCTGTATTCATATGGATGTATTCTAGAGTTCTATTCTTGCCCTAAGAACAAGTGCAATTTTAGATTATCTGTTCATCATTGCTACTGGTTCAAGGATGGCTCTTAACAGGGGCCTGGTCCTGATGACCTTGGCCTGGGGACTTCCTGAGCTAGGAGACTGCAGTTCAGACAGTGAAACAGGGAGCGGATTAGTAAAGGGGGTTCCCTTTGCCTTGGGGGAAGTTGGAGCTGGAGAGAGTGGATTCTCCAGGGCCTCAAGTGTCCCCTGCTTTGGAGTCAGGCTCATTTGAGCTTGCAGGTCAGGGAAGGCAAGTGCTTCGTCCTGAGGTAGCATCTGTTGGCATTTATTGGGCTTCTTCAGTGCAGCTGAGGGGCGCAGGGTGAAGGCGTGGTGGGCAGTTACTATGGCTGATGGTCCTAAGTGGGCTGCAGGCGGCAGTGGTGTGACGGTGGAATGCTAACCTCTGAGGTCATTGGGTGCAACTCACTCACCAAACAGATGGGGAAACTGAGGCACACTTTTCATCGGATTCAGTTCTGGCTCCGAGCCTCATTCCCCTTCACATTGCACAGTCCCAAAGAGCCCCCCTTTTGGGGGAGTGCCTGACCTGCACCTAACATCAGCCAAGTACAGCTAAGCCACTGTCCCCAGCACCCTGACTTAAGGCCAGTCTTGTGTTTTGTCCTCAGCCAGTCAGAGATGCATCCAAGACATTTCCCCTCATGAAGCAGAGCTGTCAAGGAACTTGTGGCTCTAGAACAGATGCACTGAGGGCCAGAGAGTCAGGGCCGTCCCCCAAGGTTGGGGCTGCCAGGAGGGTGAGCCCCACCTCGGAGGTGTGCAGGCTGGGGCGGGCAGCATGCTGCAGCTGAGATTCTGCAGGTGGGAGAGTGAGAGAGTGGCTGTGGGCTGAGCGCTGGTCCATTCTGACTCAACTCTGGGGCCTGTTCTGGGACAGGCTTGAAGAAGTCCTGGCTGTCGCCTGCCCTGCTGAGCATGCGGGGAGGCCAGGCCCATGCACAGTGGCCCTGCCCTTCTGCCTCTTTGCTTGAGCTCTCCCTGCAGCTCTGGGGACCCTCTTAGTCCCGACTGCCTATCTCCCCAGCCAATCTGTCCCGGGGCCTAAGTGCCTCTGCTGTGCCCACTGCAGGTCCCCAGTAAAGCCTGTGCCCTGGCCTTGGTGATGTGCATTCTCTCGCCATCAGCCCCCATCCCCTTCACAAGCCCCCACAGCCTCGAGCACCTGCTCCCTGGCCATTTCCCACACTCCCCCAGCCCCTGCCAGCTTCCAAGGAGGAGGCCTGGAATAATCAGGGGCTTCACTGAATCTCCTGAGGCTGGCCAGGAGCCTCCAGCTCTGACTGTTTCTCTGGTAGCCCCAGAGCTGCCTCCATGTGGGGTGTGCAGAGAGCTGTGCTGAGGGAGGTGCCATCTGGGCACTGCTGAGGGTTTGGGTAGGAAGGCACCAAACCAGGTGCAATCTCGAGTCTCCCTGCCTTGCAGGGCCACTGGGCAGGGTATGGATGGAAGGGCAGAGTTGTGAGGGGTGGGGTGAGGTCAGGCCCGTGCCTGGGTTTAGTCTGGCCTCAGTCACGGATGAGCTGTGTGTTCTCAGGCAGCTGCCAACCCCCTCCCAGCCTCAGACCTTCCAGAGTGAACAGCTTGGTTCTGTGAAGGCCCTTTCAGCCCCACCCTCTGGGAATTGTCAAACTGCCGGGCTAGACTGACATGGGCAAGATGTAACCCCAAGGCCACGTGCCCCACTTGATCCTTCCTCACAGCTCTGTTCCCTCATCACCACTCTCAAACTCACTCATTTTTGGACAGAGACAACTGAGGCCCAGAGGAGGAGGCCTGCCCAGGTCACAGAGGGCATGGAGGGGCTGGAAGCAGGTGTGGGCGGGCCAGGCTCTGGGCCTGTGGACCTTTGGCCCCATGACACTGGCCCCTGGGATGAACTGGGGAGATGGGCCCCACCCACCTGAGAACCCAGGCTCGGACTGGGCTGCCTTCCTTTTCTGGAGACCAAGTCAAGCCCTGCCTTGGGGCCCTCACCGGTGGTTTTGTTTCGGAATGAGCCCTGCTTCAAAATCCAACCCCACCACTCTCCTGGGTCTCACAGTCCCTTTCATGCCCACCTCGGAGTAGCTGCTGCCCCCTGGTTTCCCTTTCACACACCCCTCACAGCATGCGCAGAACCCTTCCCCAGCCCCGCACCCAAACCCCCGCCCGTCTCTCAGGGTCTCTGCTTCCCTGACATCCCCTCCCCAAACTGGCCTTCCAGCCACTCCTAGAGGTACCTGAGACAGAGGAATCCAGCCTCAGGACAGCAGTAGAGGCCTGGCTCTATCCCCAGAGTGCAGGAATGGCAAATAACCCATTTTCCCTGGAAACCACAGGGAAAGAGACCTGCCTTTCTCTGAGCTCTGTGCCCAGAGGCAGCGAGTGCGGTGAGCGACCTGGCCCACCCCACCCTGCCAACTGGATGGCCCTGGGCAACCTCTGAGCTTGTTCCTCATCTGTGAGTTGGGGCCAGCAATGGCACCTCCCTTGAGGCTGTTGTGAGGGTGAAATGAGCCAATGTCCACAAAGTGCTTGAGCTTCCTGGAGCCTGCACACGGGTCACCTTCCCTCCCTGAGTTTGCCCATGGTTACTGCCCCATCACCATAGACACAGGGTCTCCCCTCTCAGTTATCCCAGGGGTGGGGGTACAGGAGAACCTGTGGAGAGCTGAAGTAAGTTGCCTGAGGCGTCACAGGCCAGTGCCGATGGCAGCAGGCGCGGGGTGGAGGCGTGGGCAGGAACCTGGCCTGGCTCTGTGGTCTGAGAGAGCGGCCATGGGGGAGTGTGTCCTCCTCTGTCACCATCGCCGCCTCAGAGTGGCCCAGCAGAGACCATTAGCCTTCACATGATTGCTGGGGAGCCGGAGGCCCAGGGGAAGGGGGGCTGCTCCAAAGCTGGGGATCCCTGCCCTGTCTCAGCGCCCCATGAACAGGACCTGCCGTGGCCACTCTGGTGCATCGACACCCTGGTCTCTGGTAGAGAGCAGCAGGGCTCTGCTCTCCCGAGAAGGCAGGGGGTGCCCACCACACACACGCACCCACTTCAACACGTGCGCACACCTGCACACACGTCCACACATCTGCACACACGCACACACTTCCACACGCGCGCACACACCTCCACGTGCTTGCACACACCTCCGCACGTGCCCGTGCACACACCCTCCACACGCGTGCACGCACACACACCCCCACACGCGCACACACCTCCACATGCGTGCACACCTCTACACGGGCACACACACACGCACAGGGACTTCCACACATGTGCACACACCTCCACACACGCGTGCACACGCACCTCCGCACGTGCGCGCACACACGCCACGTGTGCACGCACCTCCACATACACCTCCACACACACACGTGCGCACGCACACCACACGGGTGCACACACCTCCACACACACGCGCACACATGCGCACACACCTCCACACGCGCGCGCACACCTCCGTGCATGCGCACCCCTCCACACACACCTCCACACACGCACACACACCTCCACACGGGCGCACACATCTCCACACACACGCACACACATGCAGAGAGACTTCCACACACGCACAAACACCACACACACACA
>NW_012114921.1:6389944-6415510 GCF_000951035.1 Colobus angolensis palliatus | reverse complement strand
CACACCTCCACATGCCCACACACACCTCCACACACACACACACCTCCACACACACACACCTCCACACGCGCACACACACCTCCACACACGCACACACACACCTCCACACACACACACCTCCACACACGCACACACACCTCCACACACGCACACACACACATCCACACACGCACACACACTTCCACACACGCACACACACCTCCACACACACACTTGCAGGCAGGTCCTGAGCAGCTTCCCTCCCTGGGCTCCTGACCCCCGTCTTCTGTCTGTCGCACAGCTGGGCAGAGTCCTGTCTGCCACTACCCTGGGAGGCTTTGAGAGCAGCCACTTCGGTCTAGGTGGGAGTCTCTAGGGACAATCCAGGAGCCAGGGATGCTACCCAAGGTTTCTGGGCCCATTCTGCAGTGGGTGGCCATTGGTGGATCACACCCCAGGGGGTATGAGGGAGGCGGCAGATCCCGCCAGTCCTTTGCCTCGCTGCCAGGTCAGCCCACATCAGTAAAGCCTCATAGGCACGCAGCAGCTGGTGAGGAGCTTCTCCTTTCTCCTCTTGGGAAGGAGGTTGACCAGGTCTTCTCAGCTCCCTCCCAGCCCTGAGGTTTTTAGACTGTTCTGTGAAGGCACACGTGTATACCAACAGCAGATGACCCCTCATGTGTGCACAGCTCTCTACAGTTTATGAAAGAGCTCCAAGGCTGTCTCCTTTAGTTCTCATAACAGCCCTGGAGGTTGTTTGGTAGATGAGGAGACTGAGACTCAGAGGTGGCCCAGTTGAAAGTGAAGTCACTGCTGTGCACCGCAGTGAGTAATGTGGTATTAAGTCGTGTGTACAGGTCACCAGCCAGTCAGGGCTGCACTGTGACCAGTCCGGGGGATTTTCCTCCCAGGAAGACTCCAGCCAGCTTTGGAGCTGGGCCAGGCCCTGTGCTGGGTGCTGGAGATCTGAGAATGAGTCAGACTTGGCCTCTGTCCCCCAGGAGCTCCTCCCAGTGGGCAGAGAAGAGAGAACCATGCTGGGGTGCCAGGAGAAGGGGCTGCCTGACTGTTGGGGGGGTGCCGGCAGGAGGTCCCTCAAAGCTGCTGCTCTCAGCTAGCCCCTGAGAGACAAGGGAAGGAGGCAGAGGGAGCCACTTGTGCATGGGTGAGGTGGCTTGAAGTGGCATGGGTGTTTGATGGTTGTGGTAGATGGGACCCGAAGGAGGGAGTGTTTGAGGGATGAGGGTGAGAGCGTGGACTGCTGGGCCAGGTAGCTGGTGTCCGTGATGATGGGGAATATCTGCTGTAGACAGCGAGAGGGTAGGGAGCACAGCCTGATGGACTCCTTGCATCCATCCCTTCACTTTGACACTTGCCAGCCCATAGCTAGTCTTATTTCTTCTACACGCCCCTGCATTTTGCCCAGGCAGCATTTCATTTCATCTGTAAATATTTCTGGATGCATCTCTGAAAGATAAGGACTCAAAAAATAAAAAATAAAAAAACCATAATACTAACTTTTAAAATAATCCCTTAATATCATTAAATATCCAGTAATTGTTCTAATTTCTAATTTGTGCCATAAATATGCACAGGTTTTACAGTTTGTTTGAGTGAGATCCAAATAGGAGTCCCTCACTGCAATTGGTTGATTGCTCTTTCATCTTTTATTTTTTCCTAGTAATTTATCTATCAAAGGAATGGGGCCGTTTGTCCTGTGGGGTTTCCCATGGTGTGGGTTTTGTTGACTGTGTCTTTATGATGGTGTTTAACATGTTCTCTGTCCCCTGCATTTCCTGTAACCTGGGACTTAGCTCTAGAAGCTTCATACGGTTTAGGAACAATTTTTTTCTTTTTTTGTCACAGCTGCATCATGGAAGATGTTGTGTACTTCATTCAGGGGGCACATCATGGCTGGTTCTCTTTCTTTTTTGTGTTGTTAGAAACCATCAGTGACCACCGCCTAAATTCATTCATTCTTCAGTGGTCGTAAAATGCTGGTGGTCTAATATCATCATTCCTTTCTCATTTATGAGCTAGAAATCTTTTCCAGTTCAAGACTTCCCTCCATCTACTATTTGGTTACCATCTGGTATAGTTTGTCTACAGAGACAGGATAAATTTCCTGTAATTTTCCAGTTTCAATTAAAAAATGACTTGATTACCTACCCTCCTCTGACAGTGACTAATTGTTTTTGTAAGTATCATTCTGATCTCATGAATTTGAACATACTTGATGTGTTTTAATCCATTGCTGTTCTTGCCCTTATTGATGCTCGAATTAGACCATCTTTGGCCAGCAGGAACCTCTTCAGGATGGTTCCTGAATCCTTTGACATGGCCCCAGGAGTCTGTGCTGGCTTCCTTGATTTCCGGCATGGCATGGGAGGGTTTTCGGTTTTTGGTTTGGAGCACACCTGTCTGGACAGTCTCCCTCCTGCTCAGCATCCTGGCTGACAGCAGAGCAGTTGAGGGTGAGAAGGCTAGCTTGGGACCCATCCCGTGCCAAGTGCAGGGTGGTGAAGCAGGAGGGGAAATGGAGGTCCTCGGGGATCCCAGACTCTGGATCTCCAGGCCCTGGAGCCTCATTAGCAGCTTCTTGAGCCACAGAGGGCTCAGAGCCAAGCCTCGAGTTTGACTAATGATCCTCCCGAGGTCCCAGCAGCTTGTGAGGGCTGCCCTTCCTCCCAGCCATGCAGTCCAGAGCATTCAGAACAGGGCAGAAGCAGAAGGAGGGGGTGAAGGCAGTCAGGGTGTTTTTACTTAGAAAGGGCGCAGAGTTGACAGAAAAGTCGGGGTGAGGAGGTGGGGGAAAGGAACAGCCAGTGTTGAGCCCTTGCTGGGTTCCAGACAGTGGCCAGGTTGGGAAGTCCTGGGTTTGAACCCTGCCTCCTTCACTTGTGCTTGAGGCCAGCCTTCTGCCAGCACCTTCCAGTAGTATCGCCTCAAAAGCCTGTCATGAGGCTCAGGGGTGCTAGTGTGAGCAGGCTGGCCTTGTGCCTGGGACCCAGCAGGGCTCCATTAGGGCAGTAGTACCTCTCACTGCAGTTAGCATTTTCATTTTCTTGGTCTCACATGTCCCATTAGGGAGCATTTCCCTTTGCCGACATCCCTGTTGATGGTAAAAGATGTGCAAACAAAAGTGTCCTTAATGAGCGTGCAGTGGGGAGCAGCTTTTGGCTGAAGTCTGTACACTCAGGTGAGTGCCAGCCTCCTGGTGTACCTCTGGTTCCTCCGCCTGGGTGACCCCCATACCTGGAGTGGTTTTCTTCTAGAAGGAGCTGCTTATGATCCCGATGGGGCTCAGCTCCACTTGGTCCCATGCCCAGCAGGGTCAGGGGTCATGCACCCTGACTTGACAGGGTGAAGGGTTTACCCTTCTCTGCCCAGATGGTGGCTATTGTCCTCATCTGCTTGGGGAATGCCCTGTGGCAGCTGTGCAGATGCTGCTGAGTAGGGTCTGGCACTCCCTTCTCAAACATAGCCCCGCCTGCACCCTGTGTAGCCTCAGCACTTTGCCGGGGTGCCTCCCTCTCTCACCAGACTGGGAGTCTCTTGAGGGGAGGGGCCATGTGATTCACCTGGTTGTCAGTGTCCAGCCTGGGGCTGGGTGCAGAGTGGTCCACAGTGCCAAGGAGCTCATTTTTCAGAGGCAGACAGATCTGGGTTTGAATCCTGGCTTCAAACCAAGGTTGGTCTGCCTCCAGAGCATGTGTGTATTTTCTAGCTGTGTGACCCTGGATGAGTTACATGCCCTGTCTGGGCCAGAGTATTGTCATCTGTGAAGTAGGACTGGATAATAGTCATCTACTCAGAGGTTATCGTGATAATTAAATGGAGATAATTCGTGGTAGTCACAGGCATTTCCCAGATGCTTCATAAGTAATAAAACCAGTGTCTCAGTGTCCCCCATCAATGTCTCTGAATTCATTCATTCAGTCAGTGCATGTTTACTAAACATACTCTCTGGGCCAGGCCCTGGGCTAGGTGCTGGGTGCATAGCAGTGACCGAGACCTATATGGCCCTACCCCCAGAGAACTGACATTCCAGTGATAACATCAGACACTGAGCTCAAAGTCACACAGTTACTTAATTATAACTTGGTAAAGGTAAGTATCTCAGATGAGAGCTGCCAAGGGCCATGAGACTGAGATAGGGGTCCTGGCCTAATCTGAAAAGTCAGGGAGGGCTTCCTGGAGGAAGAGGATGGACACTAAAGGACCAATGGAAGTCTACTGGGTAAAGAGGAGGAGGAAGAATCCGGAGCAGTGAGCAGGGATGGGGGCTGCTGTGGGGGAGGCAGAGAAATGAGGCTGGGGGAGTGCATTGAGAGTTTGGGTCTTATTTTCTAGGGAAGTGACAGGACTGGGTTAGTCTGTGTGGGGCGAGAGTAGATGTAACTGCGGACACTGTTACAGTGTCCCTGGGCGGGGAGACGGGGAATTGGGCCAGGGTAGTGCCGGTAGGATGGAGAGGAGGAGATGGATGTCAGGAGGATGGAGGTGCTCAGACTGGCCTGATTTGATGGAGGGAGGGAAAGCGAAGTAGCCAGTGGGGCTGCAGCAAGGGGGACTGCCAGCATTGGGGTGGGCTGGATGGGTGGATGGTGGTGCTGGTCACTAGGCAGGAGCTGGTGGTAGATGTAGACAGAAGTCTCGGGGAAGGTTGCAGGGAGGCGTGAGAAAGGGAAGCGCACACACGCTGAGAACAACACAGCTGGAAGGAGGCCCAGGGAGCCTCCAAGCCCCGCGGAGATGGGAACCTGAGCCCGGAGATGGGGAGGATTCGCCTGGGTCTCACGCAGGCTTGTGGCAGAGTCGGAACCTGAACCCAGCATTCCTTTCCGTTCTGATTCACTGGAAGCTCGCACCCCCTTTCCTCAGGAAGCCAGCCATCCCCTCACTGTGTCCCCCCATCCTATCCCCCACTCCCCCCACCCAGGTCATCCCAGACTGGAAAGAGCAGGAATGGGACCCTGAAAAGCCCAACGCCTACGTGGGCATCTTCCACTTCCACTTCTGGCGCTTCGGGGAATGGGTGGACGTGGTCATCGATGACCGGCTGCCCACAGTCAACAACCAGCTCATCTACTGCCACTCCAACTCCCGCAATGAGTTCTGGTGTGCCCTGGTGGAGAAGGCCTATGCCAAGTAGGTGCCAGCAGCAGGCAGGCAGGTGGGAGGCCCAGGCGGGGGTGGCACTGGATAGGCTCCTCATGGTGTTTCCTTAGCCAGGGCTTTAGGCACAGAGAGGCGAGGGGCTGGTGCAGGCACGCGGCAGGCCCAACCGCTAGGCCTGCGGGCATAGTCAGCCGAGCCTGCGCTGGGTGGGTTGGAGGCCTGGGCCCTGTAAGGAGAGGAATGTTGGTTACTCCCATTTTAGAGGGAGAAGACTGAGGCCCAGGCAACATCTTGTAGGTAGCCTGGGGCAGAGGCAGCACTCACATTTAGGACCGTTCCTCGAAGGTTCATGCTGCCACGCCCTGCCTGGGGCCTTGGTTGGGGAAGTGGTAACTGAGCTGGGGCCTGGTTGTGCAGGGTGGGCTGCTTGCCTGCCTTCCCCGCTTGCTGGGCCTCCCTCTTGTCCACTGTCCACCTCTGCCTGGCTGACTGTCCATTCTGTCTTTGCTGACCCCTCCTTCTGCTCCGTGCCTTCTGCTTCTGTGTCCCCGGTGCCTAGCACAAAGCCCAGCATAGAAGGGGCACAAGTGAAGTTTTACTGAGCAGTGGGGAGCCCTGGGGAAGAGTGGCCTGCCCAGGCCGTTGCAGGGCAGGGATAGGTCTAGGCCAGGAGGGAGGGAGGGGCATTGGGGTCAGAGGCCAGCCTCGCCAGCTCTAGGGGAGCCACTCCCTGGTTCCTCCTACTAGGCCCATTTGTCAATCTTGCTGGAAAAATATGTGTGTAGGGGCAGGGGCAAGGAGGGAGAGAGACAGAGAACAAGAGAAAGGGGGAGAGAGGAAAAAGAAAGACAACTCCCAACATCAAAAACCGAAGAAAACACACTGGCAGCTTCCACTTTCAATCCTAAGAAAGGAAAGCCAGGCCCCTGGTGGCCACTGAGTCTCCACCACCTGGATACAGGCCTGTCTTCCCCACTCCAGAGGAGCCGACCCAGGGGCCTTGGTTGTCTTTTGTTTTTTTGAAGAACAGTTTCATTGTGGTAAAATATACAAAACATAATGCTTCTCATTTTAACCATGTGGAAACATTCAATTCAGTGGCATTCATTATGATCACAGTGCCATGCGCCATCACCACTACCTGTCCCCAGAACCTTCTCATCATTCCAGCAGGAGCTCTATACCCGTTAAACAGTGACTCCTTCCCCACCCCGACCATTGCTGGCACTTTTGAAAAGTGTTGCTTTTTTTTTTTTTTTTTTTTTTTTTTTTTTTTTTTTTTTTGGACAGCTGATTTTTCAAAATTGAGCCACTAAGGCTTAGGGGAATGTAAGCCTTGTATGTTGGCTTGAGTGTTAAGAACTGGGTTTTAGTGTTAGCTCCGCCGTGGCCTGCTGTGTGACTGTAACAGGTTGTCTGACCCCTCTGAGTTTCAAAAACCTCCCTCATAGAGGTGAAGGATGCAGCCTGGCTGGGGAGCATGAGCTGGGAAGTCTTTCCACATTGCTTCCCAGGCTGGCAGGCTGCTACCAGGCCCTGGATGGAGGCAACACAGCAGACGCACTGGTGGACTTCACGGGTGGTGTTTCTGAGCCCATCGACCTGACCGAGGGTGACTTTGCCAGCGATGAGACTAAGAGGAACCAGCTCTTTGAGCGCATGTTAAAAGTGCACAGCCGGGGCGGCCTCATCAGTGCCTCCATCAAGGTGAGAACACAGCAGGCCCCAGAGGCAGCCCCTCCCCTTCACCCTCACTGACCGAGATGGGAGACAACTGTGACATCCCACACTCAGGTCAGTTCCTATGTATCCAGACCCTCAGCCTCGTGGGGGAGGGGAGAAGTTGGAAGGTGCAACCCCCTGCCCAGACCCTCTAGGCTATGAAAAGCCTTTCCCGCACTGTTCAATCAAAACTTCTTTCTGATCCTCTTGAGTTATGAACGTCTGTGCACCTGAGGGTGGTCCTGATTTCATTAATTGCTCATGTTTTGGATGAGAAAGCTGAGGCCCAGGGAAAACAAAGCTCGAACCCAAGTTTAGCAGACCCTGTGGTGTGCTGGTAAACTGCCTCTGTTGCTAAGTAAAAAGCCCTGATTTGTAGCATTTGCTAATTACTGTGGTGTAAATACTCCCATTGTGGCTGATTTCCAGCTACCCACGTTTAAACAACAGCTATTAACAATATTCCTGGCCGGGTGCGGTGGCTCATGCCTATAATCCCAGCACTTTGGGAGGCCAAGGTGGGCGGATTACCTGAGATTTGAGAGTTTGAGTTTGAGTTTGAGTTTGAGACCAGCCTGACCAACATGGAGAAACCCCATGTCTACTAAAAATACAAAATTAGCCGGGCGTGGTGGTGCGTGCCTGTAATTCCAGCTATTCGGGAGGCTGAGGCTGGAGAATCGCTTGAACCCGGGAGGAAGAGGTAGTGGTGAGCTGAGATCATACCATTGCACTCCAGCCTGGGCAACAAGAGCGAAACTCCGTCTCAAAAACAAAAAACAAAGCAATGTTCCTGAATACTTAACAGTTCCTGTAATATTTAACAACAGCCGAGCCAGTGCACATTTGCACCAGCATTCCCCTGGGCTGACCCACTGTGGGTGCCTTCCTTTACTGAGACTGCTGCCCATGGGGGTGTTCAAGGTCTGTGAACACAGCACTGCCCCATGACTGCAATTCCCGTCCCATCCTGTAGGTCCCGTGCGGCTTCCTGGCCCTCCAGCACGTGAGTCCCTGGTCTGGGTTCCAGTGTGGCCCTGCCTCGCTCAGCAACTGTGTCCTTCCACAGGCAGTGACAGCAGCTGACATGGAGGCCCGCCTGGCGTGCGGCCTGGTAAAGGGCCATGCGTATGCCGTCACTGATGTGCGCAAGGTGCGCCTGGGCCACGGCCTACTGGCCTTCTTCAAGTCAGAGAAGTTGGACATGATCCGCCTACGCAACCCCTGGGGCGAGCGGGAGTGGAACGGGCCCTGGAGTGACACGTGAGGCCTGGGGATGGGGGTGTAGGCACAGGGCATGAGGGCTTGGACAAGGACGGGTGGGCTTCTTGGAGGAGGTGGCACCAGGGCTGGGCCTTGAAGGATCTGGGGAAGGATGACACTAGGAATGAATTACTTTGGAGTGGGTGTATGGGGTGATGGATTGAGCACAAGAAAGACCTGGGGCTGGAGGTGAGCTGACCCGTAGCGGGTGTAGAGACCAGCTTGGTGAGTGGGTGAGGGAGGGAACAGGGAGGGAGGCCACAGCCCTGAGCAAATGGGGGACCCCTCTGTGCTTGGCTCATGGCCCTGGTGAAGCCAGGATGGGAGTGGAGCCCAAGTGCTAAGTGAAGGAGCCTTCTTCACTGGGGGTCACGCCCCCCCCTCCTCCCAGCCTGCAGATTTGCTTCCAGACCTCCCAGCATGGTGGCAGCTCACAGTCCCTTGAGGGAGGAGGCAGGCAGGGCTTCCTGGAGAGGGGCTGGGCATGGCCCCAGTTCCCCTGGCCACACCGTGCCGCTGGAGGCCTGGTGCAAGACTGCCCCTCGGGCCTCCTCGCCTTTGCCGGAGAGATCCTGGTGGGCCTGCCTCTTAGACAGCTCCCTTTCTCCTTCCCGGCCCTCACACCCCAGCTCGGAGGAGTGGCAGAAAGTGAGCAAGAGTGAGCGGGAGAAGATGGGTGTGACGGTGCAGGACGACGGTGAGTTCTGGTGAGTGTGTGTGCCCTGGGCGTCCGGGGCTGAGGGGGAGCTTCCCATGGGCCTGGCGGGGAGCACCAGGTGGGGAGTCAGGAGCCAGGCCTCTCCTGCATGCCTCATCATCAACTTGCTGTGTGGCCATGGACAAGTCACACCGTCTCAGAGCCTGTTTCCTCCTCTGTAAAATTACTTGGGCAATACCAAGCCCTTTGATCCCCACAGTCCCCTCTGCCAAACTGAGGGGTCCTGGAGCCGCTGTGGCACCCAGACCGAGCCCTTGGCATGCAGGTCAGGGAGTCGTCTAAGAGGTGGGCCCACCAGGTTCTCCCCAGCAAGGGTAAGGAGGTATGAAGCACAGTCCAGCACCAGTGGTGTGGTGTGGCGAGGGGCACTAGGTCTATGCCCAGTCCCTCTCCGGGAAGCCCTGCCTGCAGCCTGCCTCCAGGGGCCCTCTGGCAGCCTGATTTCTGAGATTAGGTAGCAGAGGCTCCCAGAGGAGCTAGCTCCCAAGCTGAGACTTGAGGTATAGAGTAGCCCTTGGTGGGCAAGGAAGGAGACGTGGCACAGAGGCGAGAAAACACAGCTGGGTTTGAGAGGGGAGCTAAGCAGGTACGTGGGTGAGCTGGGAAGATGACAGCAGCTCAGCTTAAAGAGCCCAGTAATTGGCTGGGTACAGTGGCTCATGTCTATAATCCCAGCACTTTGGGAGGTCGAGGTAGAAGGATTGCTTGAGGCCAGGAGTTTGAGACCAGCCTGGGCAGCATAGTGGGACCCCATCTCTACAAAAATGAAAAATTAGCTGTGTGTGATAATGTACCCGTGTACACCCAGCTACTTGGGAGGCTGAGGTGGGATGATTGCTTGAACCCAGGAGGTTGAGGTTATAGTGAGCCATGATCGCACCACTGCACTCCATCCTGAGCAAAAGAGCAAGACCCTGTTTCAAAAACAAAAAGAAAAACCCCAGTAGTAATAAGGGTTCATCCTGCATTCATCCAGCCTGCACGAGTCCTGAATGTGGGCCAGGCTCAGTGTCACCCCTCAGCAGAACCTGATACGGAAACTCAGCCCCTTCCTGGAGGGGTACAGGCATCCTGTGTGTGCTGGATTCTTTCGGGGCCCCCAGGCAGACCGGGGGCAGATGGCAGTGGTCCTGGCACCCAATGAGGAGCCCTTCTGCAGGTGTCAGGTCAGCTGCTGCAGAAGGCCACCCAGGCCACTTTGCCAGTCTTGCTCAGGGGTCAGCAGATAAAAACACAGCAGAACTACTTGTCTTTAGAAAGAGTTTCTTCTGAAGGCCTTTCTCTTACATGTTCACAGTTAATTCACTACCCCCTGCCCCCACCAGCCCGCTGGAGGCATTCACAGTGTGCAGTGACCATAGCAACACCCTGGCCACGGCAGCACGCTCACCATGGGGTTCCCACCATCCACTTAAGCCTCACAACAGC
Organism: Colobus angolensis palliatus; assembly: GCF_000951035.1. NCBI lineage: Eukaryota > Metazoa > Chordata > Mammalia > Primates > Cercopithecidae > Colobus > Colobus angolensis. The sequence goes on along the minus strand of NW_012114921.1, from coordinate 6,405,279 downwards.
CATGGAAGATCGTGGATGCAGATGTGCTTTATAAACTGTAGAGGGCAGCAGACAGTAGTTATTAACACCATTCACGACAGTAACAGCCTGCGTTTGCCCGTGTGCTCTGTCTGCTGAGAGTTGCACTGCCTGCTTTGATTACATTACCTAATTCCTTTGCCAGCTCTGAGATGGGCACCTGCTGTTAGATTCAGCCACATTTTACAGGCGAGGAAACAAGTCAGAAGAGAGGTTAAGGGTCCATGCAATGCCATGCCCATGTCCTTGTGTGGGCTTAGCTCTCCTCTCAAAGCCAGCTGTGTTCTCTCACGTCTGGGCCATATGGACACATTAGGTGGCTGGGCTGGGGGGCCAGGAGCCTGGAGAGGTGTGGGGGCGGTACCCTGCTCAGCCCCTCCCCACATCCAGGATGACCTTCGAGGACGTGTGCCGGTACTTCACGGACATCATCAAGTGCCGCCTGATCAACACATCCTACCTGAGCATCCACAAGACGTGGGAGGAGGCCCGGCTGCACGGCGCCTGGACACTGCACGAGGACCCGCGACAGAACCGCAGTGGCGGCTGCATCAACCACAAGGACACCTTCTTCCAGAACCCGCAGGTGGGCGTTCTCAGGGACCCCCACCCTGCCCCTGCAGCAGCTGCGGAGTGCTTTGCCACTGTCCTCCCAGGGACTCCCGTACGACCTTGGGTAATCCCTGTCCCTCCCTGGGCCTCAGCAAATCTGTCTGTACAGTGGGGGTTAGATGGGGTTACACTGGTCCCATCTGGGGGTCATGAAGCCCCCAGCCTCACAATCTGACCTATAGATGGTAAAAATGAGGAAACCGTGGCTCTGAGGGATGGCTCTGAGGGACATTTGGGTGTCTTATCCTGTGCTACAGGGACATTTAGAGGCTGAGCCAGGGACTCAGCCCCTTGTTTCCACAACAGCACAATTCTGTCCCTTCCTGGGAACTTGGCTGGGCTGGGCTTCCCCATGGGGCCTCTCCCCACAGCCTCCTCAGTCTGACCCATGGCACTGCTTAGCCCTGGTCCTAGATGTGCCTCTGTTGAGCACCACCTGTGTGCCAGGCTCTGTGCAGAGCGGCCACCATGGCATTGGTTTCCCCGGCCTTCATGCAGGGTAGCCGTTGCAGGCATTGGTGGGCCCACCTCACAGCAGAGGGACCAAGGCACAGAGAGGTGTTGTGACTGGTCCAGGCTCTGGAATCTGAGCTTCCGGGAGCCAGCCAGCCCATCCCTGGCGTGGTCTCACTGCAGTGTCTCTGTCTCTCCTTGGCCACACCTGCAGTACATCTTCGACGTCAAGAAGCCAGAAGATGAAGTCCTGATCTGCATCCAGCAGCGGCCAAAGCGGTCCACGCGCCGGGAGGGCAAGGGCGAGAACCTGGCCATTGGCTTTGACATCTACAAGGTGAGGCCAGCCAGGTTTCCTGCTGTGGGTGGGGAGGGGGAGGGAGCTGGAGTTTGGACTGCCCATACCTGGGGAAGAACACTCTAGAACACCTTGGTCACTGCCATCGCCCCAGCCGCCCTGGCCACCGTGGCAAAAGCTGTGAGGATGCCGTGGCATGGGCCCCATTTAGAATATTCGCAGAGGGCCCAGCCTGCCCACGGTTGGCTTCTATGGGAGCTCTCAGCCTGATTGCTTTCTGCCTAAGACCCACAGGCCTGGGATGTTTGGCGGATGAGGAAGGGGAAGATGGCTGGTGGTTGGGGCCAGGCCCTGGGAGGCCCTGGGTATCTGCTGGGCCCCCGCTGCTCCTCCCTCAGGGCTCAGGACCCCTTGCAGCCCCTCAGCCTTCCTGCATTGGAGGCCTTGCTGGGCGCCAGGAGGAGGCATCCTTGAGCACAGCCACGTGGGGTCACTCCTCGCCGCACCCCCTGACCTGGAACCTGAGGCCTTCCACATGTTGTAATGCCCAGTGTGTGGTGACAGTCAGCATGGTGGGACCCCGTGTGCCTGTCAGACCCTGAGAACGGAGTGAAGCCACCGGGACCTGCAGAGGCTGGGTCCATGCTGAGTCCTTGTTGTCTCATGCGCCTGGCCATGCTGTGGCACTTTGTTTATACCCTTGTGCTGGTACATTTGTTGTGTGCTAGTGTCTTGTGACATACTGCTGTGACTTTGGCATGTGGTGATCTTCACTAGTGTGACCAGAACACTTGTTTTGGGATTGTCAGGCAGGTCCTGGCAGCTGGTGATGGCACTTCATGGACATGTGCTGTAACCTCTGCAGATCCTGATATTTGGTTGTGCTGTTAGAGTCAGAAATCCCACTGGCATTGTTACCAGGGGGTTCCTATTGCCGTCTATTTTTTTGTTTTGTTTTGTTTTAAGAGACAGGGTCTTGCTCTGTCACCCAGGCCAGAGTGCAGTGGTGCCATCACAGCTCATTACAGTCTTAAATTCCTGAACTCAAATGATCGTGCCACCTCAGTCTCCCTAGTAGTTGGGACTATAGGTGAACACCACCATGCCTGGCTAATTTTTAAGTTTTTTGTAGAGATGAAGTCTCGCTTTGTTGCCCATGCTGACCTTGAACATCTGGCTTCAAGTGATCCTCCCACCTTGGCCTCCCAAAGCGCTGGGATTACAGGCATGAGCCACTGCGCCCAGCCTCCTTTAATAGTTTTTATTGAGATATAATTCACAGAGCATGCAATTTGGCCATGTAAAGTATACAATCTTATGACTTTTGTGTGATCAGAGTTTGTACAACCATCACCACAATCAATTGTAGAACATTTTCATCTCCCCGAAAGAAACCCACTCCCTTTAACAATCACCACCCACTCCCGTTGACCTCTTGCCTTCAGCCCTACAAACACGAATCCACTTCTGTCTCTATAGATTTGCCTGTTCTGGACATTTCATATAAAGGGATTCCATCGTCCCTTCCATGGTGGTGAGGGGGAGACGGGGTGTTGTAGGGTGTGTCTCCACATGGCCCAGCCCCTCCCACCTCCCGCAGGTGGAGGAGAACCGCCAGTACCGCATGCACAGCCTGCAGCACAAGGCCGCCAGCTCCATTTACATCAACTCACGCAGCGTCTTCCTGCGCACTGATCAGCCCGAGGGCCGCTATGTCATCATCCCCACCACCTTCGAGCCAGGCTACACTGGCGAGTTCCTGCTCCGAGTCTTCACTGATGTGCCCTCCAATTGCCGGTACTTGGGGGCTGGCTTGAGGCCAGTGTGGGTGGAGGTGAGGCCCACACTGGGCCAACCAGGAACCTGCAGCCTCGGAGATGCTCAGTGTCTCTGGGCCTCCAGCCACTCTGGGCTGATACCAGTGCCCATCTCCTTCCCTTCTCTTCCCTTGTTCCCCTGTCTCAGCGTCCCCGGCCACGACTAGGAACAGCTTCTTGTATGTACACTGCACTCTACAGTTGACAGAGAAGCTTTCACTCATCTCATTTGATCTTCTTGCATCCCTGAGCGGGAGGCCTGACTCCCTCACTTTACCAATGAGATTCAGGGGCTGAGGTTAGAAGGGTTGTCCGAGGTCACACAGCCGGTGGTGGAGTCGGGCTGGGTCACCCAGCCTGCCTGGTTCCAGGGTTGGGTCTTGTCACCACAATTTCCTGTCCCATGGGGGTGGCTCTGGGCTCCAGTGCTGAAGCCCTCTGTGTCCCTGCTGGGGCACTGACCCTGTGTGTCTCACACTGCTCTCCACTGTGATATATAGCCCAGGCTCGGTGTCCCCCAAAGGACAGGTGAGCTCTGTGCACGTGCCAGACCCAGGAGGCAGCTTGTGGAGTCAGACGGCTCAGGGTTCTGCCGACCCAGGCTCCCCAGCTTTCCAGCTGTTGGGCAAGCCCTCACCTGGCTGAGCCTGCTGCTTCCTCAGCTGTGAAATGGGCATCGTAATAGCCTTTGTGGAGATTAGGAATCACCCATAACGCCAGCGGAGGACTTGGCACACAGAAGGTGCTCAGCAAGTTGCCCTTGCCCTGGGGAAGGATCGGCAGGAAGCCCCTAGGGCTTGGACAGCTGGGGACTGCTCATGGGAATTTGCCCAGGACCAAATGAAATCAAATCTGGGCTTAATACTGCTTTCCTTCCCTCCCCACTTTCTGAACCCCCTCTTCACCCCTGTCTTCCTGGCCCTTCTCTATCACCCCCCTCTGCCCTGCCACCCCGTATCAGGGAACTGCGCCTGGATGAGCCCCCACACACCTGCTGGAGCTCCCTCTGTGGCTACCCCCAGCTGGTGACCCAGGTACACGTCCTGGGGGCTGCTGGCCTCAAGGACTCCCCAACAGGTGAGCTCTTCCAGGGGAAGTCCCCCGGCCCTCCTGCCAGTTGCCCCATGGCCTCTCTCCGCCAGCACGGACACCAGCCTCAGAGCTCTCCTGCTCGCAGAGGCACTGCAGGCCCAGCCATTCCTGGGGTGATGCCTAATGCTGGGCACATAGAGAGGAAAAGGTTTACCTTCTGCTCTCAGGAGGCTTCCAGCTGGGAGGGAGACCTCAGGAAAGGCTTCCTGGAGGGAGTGGCCTTTTTCCAGGCTGAGAAGATACAAAGCCAGATGAAAGGGGGTAAGGGAGAAAGGTGCTCCGGGCAGAGGGAGCAGTGTGGGTAAAGCTCTGGAGGCTGGAGATGGCCAATGCACCCCTGCTGGCCAGCCTGTCTCTGGAAACGAAGGGGCCTTGAGGTGGGTCAGGCTCCAGTCTCTCCATCTGAATAACTGAGCCAGGTGGGTATCTCACCTGCAGATATCTGTCCCATCCAGGCCCTGCTGCAGCCCCCGCCCCCACCCTCACCCCATCGCCCACTCCCTCTCGCTAGGGGCTAACTCTTACGTAATCATCAAGTGTGAGGGGGACGAAGTCCGCTCGGCCGTGCAGAAGGGCACCTCCACACCAGAGTACAATGTGAAAGGCATCTTCTACCGCAAGAAGCTGAGCCAGCCCATCACTGTACAGGTGAGCCCCTGGTTCCGGAGGCCACCCCCGGGGCTCCCAGCCTGAGGCTTCCCCACTCAGACAGACAAGCCCAGGTGGAAGACCCTCTGACGGAGACCCAGGCATGCTGGGCTCTAGCTGTCTGTCCCTGACCCCTGGTGTGGCTTTGGGAGCTCTCTTGCCACTCCAAGGTCCCTCTGTAGGTAGGTTAATTTGATTCGTTGGTGTGGTCCTGAGATCCAGCAGGGTCAGTCTCCTGACTGGGGACAGCAGTCATCTCTGCTGACCTCACCCTCAGCTTTGGGAACTGTCCCTCCCATTCCCCCATGGGGGCCCCACCTGGAAAGTGGCACTGAGCTGCTGTGTGGTGGGTGTGGCTATTTCCCAAGAGCCTTGGGCAGGGCATAGAAAGCCAGTGTCCTCGCATGGCTTCCTTCTCCTCTCAGGCTGATGTAGCCTGGGGATGATGATTCTGAACTCAATAGTAGGGAGCTCTCTGGCCCGCAGGCCTTGGTCAGCATCTCTGTCAATGAGACAGCATCTGTAAACAAGCATTTGGGGCCCCCTGGGGGAGCCACTGTGGCTTATCCAAGTTTTCTTAACACTGGGTCACACTGGATCAAATCACAGACCTGTATGTCTCAGGGCTGGAAAGACCCCTAAGGGCAGCTGACTCAACCCTCATATTAAAGATGGGGAAACTAGGGCAGTGGGCGTATCGCTTGTCCAAGTTCACCAAGATCACTAGCGGAGCTGATAACAGATTTCACTTTATGCATGGGAGGGAGCTTAGTTAGCTGAGGAGCCTGAGGCTCTGGAAGGGGCACCACCTTGCCCATGGTTCATGGAGAGGCAGACAGCCCAGGGCCCCTGATCCTCAGCCAGGCTTGCACTTCAAGGCCCTGCCACCACCACCAGCACTCCCCATAGACCTGAGTAGGGGGTGGAGAAGTGAGCCAGCTTGCACCTTGGGCTAACATGTGGGACTGTGCTCAGCCATGTCCCCTGGGATACCGGGGCACACCAGGACCAAGTGGCAGACCTGTGGGCCTCAGCCTTGGGGCCAGGCCATGCCTGCCACCCCCTGACAGAACAGGTTCCACAGTGCTGCCCTTGCTTCCTACCTTCTGGACTTGGAGGTAGCCCGCCCCTCCCATGATCCTCTGTCTCTTCGCAGGTCTGGAACCACCGAGTGCTAAAGGATGAATTTCTGGGCCAGGTGCACCTAAAGGCTGACCCAGACAACCTCCAGGCCCTGCATACCCTCCACCTCCGGGACCGAAACAGCCGGCAGCCCAGCGACCTGCCAGGCACTGTGGCTGTGCACATTCTCAGCAGCACCTCCCTCATGGCTGTCTGACACCTACCCACCTGCCTGGCTCCAGCAGTTCCCACCACCATCTGCATGTCCCCACTGGGCCTGGGTCTAGCCTGGGAGCCAGGACACTGGGGTCCTTTTCCCACTCTTCCACTGACTTGCTGTGTGACCTTAGGAAGTCTCTGCCCCTCTCTCAGCCTCAGTGTCCTGAGGGCCCCAAAGCATTCCCTTCTCGTGGAGGAGCTTCCTTGCTGAGATTTCAGATAGTCCTCCCCACCTCAATTGTCACCACTGCTAAGGGACTCTATCCGTTGAAAACATTTTCCTAAGGCCCTGCTGTCTGCCGAGGAGTGCCAAGAAGATGTCACTTGTTTACACACAAACTGCCACATCCCCAAGCCCCATTCTTGCTCCTTGTGTCTTAGGCCCAACCCAGCCTCCCAGACCTCACTTTCCCCACCAACAATACCTGGTGTTGTCCCACCTTGAAAGGACTCTTGGCTCCTGCCAGATTCCTGCTCAGGCTGGAATTGGGAAGATATGCAGGTGACATTTGTTCATTCTCTAATCCTGTCCACTCACCCATCCATTTCCTCACTCAGTGGAGATTTGCCAAATGAATAAATGACACCTTTGAGGCCCCAGGTGAAGCGGGGCCCTCCTCCGGCCTCTACCTTGGGCCTCGCTTCTGTCCTCAGGTCCTCTCAGAGGCAGATACCCAGGGGAGCTGCAGCTGCCTGCTCGTTCTAGCTTCCGATTCCATTCCCAGCCCCTGGGTTAAGGTCCCTGGAGAGGTGGTATCAGTAGGGGTGAGGAAGGGCATCTTCCTGACTCCTCTGCCCCGTGCTGGAAGGAGCATGCCTGGGTTAGTGGGCCAGAGGCCAGGCAGGTGGAGGGGCTTGGGGACCAGAGGGGAGAGGTGCTCCCAGAGCCTCTCTGCTGTAAGACCCCAGCTTTTCCTGAAAGACAGGACTCTGGGGTGTGTGGTGCCAGGCCCACCAGAGTCAGGCCACCCACTGGGCTTGGCAGGAGATAGGGAGCCCCACTCATCACCTGACCACAGCCCCCCACCAACATTCCCCCAAAATGCAGCCTAGGAGGCCACAGTGCTCTTCTTCCTGCCCGGACCAAAATGTTCCTTTTAGTCCTCAATGTTTTATATTATTTTTGTGTTGAAAACCTCAATTTTAATCAGGGGTTTTAAAAGAAAATTCAAAGTCTGAACCTCCATTTTTCTTCTTGGCTCCAGTTTTGCTGGTCCTCTGGAGAACTCTTCGTAAGCGTTGGCGCCGTGACCCACTTGGGATCTCTTCTGTGCGCTTCTCGGGCTTCCAGACCAGGTGTAGCAAATGAAAAAGTGCAGTTAATTCAAGAACAGGAATTCCTGTGTCCTTGCTGGGAATTCCTTTTGGGAACTTGACTTTTCGACTCCAGATCCTGCTGTCTGGATAGTGTTCTGGCTGGAGGTGCTGGATTCTCTGACTTTGCCTCCTCACTCTGTGTCTGGCTCTGCTCCTGGGTCTTGGCCCTGGGCCATATGAGGGGCCAGAAATTATTTGAACAACAAGGAGGACAAGAGCATTCTTGAAAGCCGGGACTTCCCCTCAAGAACCTGGGCCTGGGGCCAGGACTCTGCATGACTGGGAGCAAGTCACTTAAACCTCCTGTGCCTCAATTTCCCCCTTCTACCAAGTAGGGCCAATGATTCTTGTGTGTCAGCACTCTTACTACCAAGTGCTGAGTAAGGGCAAAATAATACCCCTTTCTCTATGTATCTCTGTATGTGCACACACTAGATATATATATGTTCATGTAATCACCACTTCTCTATGTCTATTTCAAATCAAGGCTCTTGAGTAGGAGAAGTGAGCCAGCTTGCACCTCGGGCTAACACATGGGACTTTGCTCAGCCATGTCCCCTGGGATACAGGGGTACACCAGGACCAAGTGGCAGACCTGTGGGCTTCAGCCTCGGGGCCAGGCCATGCCTGCCACCCCCTGACAGAACAGGTTCCACAGTGCTGCCTTTGCTTCCTGCCCCTTGAGGTGGGCCAGGCTGGCTCCTGGCTATTGCAGGGATCTCTGGTCCCCAGGAGACCTTGGGGGCCAGGCAGGTAAGGATCAGGGGAGGTAGGGGAGAGCAATTACTTTGTTCACTGTATGCACCCATAGGGGCCTGGGAGTCCCCATTTGCAGGTGGGTGGGGTCTCCAGCCCACACTACCCAGACCTGGGCTTTCCTCTTCTCAGGATCCACCACACGGTTGGGGGACAAGAAGCCTGTTCTATTCTCAGTAAATCTTACCACAATTCCAAAAAGACTTTCTTGTGTCTCTCTGTCCCTCTGGGGGGAAGGGAGAATGGAGGAATATTCCCCAGGCCTGGGCGACTGTCCTCCGGTCAGTGGGAAGACCTCACTGCCTGCCTGGTGCACCTGTGAGCTGAGATTGTGGGGATCATTCAGTCATTCCTTAATTCAGTAGATCTGTATGGGGCTGGCTTTGTGCCAAGGCCTGTCCTGGACACCTGGGATGTGGGGAACCAGGCATAGCAATCACTGCTCTGGAACAGTCTACAAACGAGCAGGGAGCACAAAGACATACTCTGGTCACGACAAACTACACCGCACATTACTGATGGGACAGTGTGGGCCTGCTGGGTTAGAGACTGCCTACTCCCTGATCCATGCATGAAAGGCTGGGAAGAGGAGATGGGTTTTCGGGGCACAGGAAGGTGTGGGGGGACCAGAGCAGAGGCTACTGAGGGCAGACGCAGGCATCTTGGGCCAGGAAGCTGGTGTGGTGGTGGGAAGCAGCAGAGTTGGGATGATTCTGAAAGCAGAATGGATGACTCAATGAAAAACTGGACTTGGGAGACGGGCTGAGTGCAGTGTGAGGGCAAAGTGAACTGAGATGCCTCGCTTTCTTCACGGGACTGAGAAACAGGCGTTGCAAATCGTGTGATCTGCTTGGCGTAGTGTCTGGTTCATAGCGTGGCTGAGCACAGTGTAGCTGTCATCCTGGTGTTTGGAGGCCACCCTGTCCCCCACAACATGCCCACCTCTCTGCCCCATCCCCACAGCTCACTGCATTTTGTCCCTGCTGCCAGCCGTGTGCCATGGGCTTCCCTGTGCTCCCCGGGGTCTCATTTTCCCACCGTGTAGGGCTGACACCACTGGCCCTGCCCAGCCTGGGAGGATGGAGAGGGGGGACTTGAGGAGTGGCCAGTACTAGGTTTCAGCAGCAGGTGTAAATCCTAGGTGGGGACTGTGTTCCAGGGACTCCTGGACTCCTGTTAGGCCCACCAGACTAAGGGGCAGATGGCATCCTGGGGTCTTCCTGGGTCAGGGTCGTCGGGTCTGAGGGGACCCAGGCCCTAGCAGAAGCTGCCTCCTGTCACGGTCACTTCCCAGCGGTGCTCAGCCCGCCTGACGGAAGCAGCGGGGCAGTGGGGCCTATGACCAGCAGGTGGCGCTGGCGAGCTATAGCGCCCCTTTGAGCCCCCACCCCACCTTCTGGGTAGCTTCCCTGCAGACACCCCAGTTACGGGGGCTAGGGACCCAAAAGAGACATCCTTCTGCCACTCAGAGCTGCCCTGGAGAGGTGCACGATGGGGCTGCCGACAGGTGCGTGGCCACCGAGGGCGGAAAGGAGAAACTGCCAGGTCCTGATAGGGCCCCGGGAGGTCTCCACCCTCGACAACGCTAATAACAAAGACCTGTGCTCCTCTTTGCTTGGTTCTGCCCACCCCTTTAAATCACAGATTTCACTTCAGTTTGTATGTGTCGCTGTCACATGTGGGGTGGCTCCTAGTCAGCTGGTTTGGCAAAGTTTCTGGATGATTACAGAATAACATGTGTCCCCAACCCGCAGAGCAGGTTGTGGGGGCAATGTTGCATTGACGAGCGTCAGGGGACACACATCAGAGGCAAGGGTGGGTGTGCAGGAGGGAGAAGGCGCAGAAGGCAGGGCTATAGCTCAGCACTCTCTCTCCTGCCATGCTCTGCCTGACCGTTCTCTCTCCCAAATAGCCAGGTCGAGGAGGAGGAAATGGGGCTGGAGGAGGGCAGCGGGCTGAGACCCCAGCATATCAGAGACTAAGTCAGGATCACATGGGGTTTCCTGCTCAGGTGCTGAGACAGCAGGCCATGTCCTGCAAACAACAGGAGGCACCTGAAGCCAGCCTGGGGTGCCCAGGCCCAGGTGTGGTGCATTCAGCAGCACAGCCAGAGACAGACCCCAATGACCCTGCCTCCCTGTCGGCAGCCAGTGCTCCGAACAGAGCCCTGAGCAGCCTCTGGACGTTAGTCCCAGCCCCAGCACAGCCCGTCCCCCAAGCTGATGTCACCGCACCCAGACCTTGGAGGCCCCCTCCGGCTCCGCCTCCCGGGAGAAGGCTGTGGAATGAGGAGGGGAGGGCAGCAGTGCTGGCTGGACAGCCGCTCTGGGCAGGAGAGAGAGGGAGAGACAAGACACACACAGAGAGACGGCGAGGAAGGAAAATATCCAGAGGGACGTCCAGAGTGAGACTCGGAGCGAGACAGAGGAAGAGGGGACGTGTGTTTGCAGACTGGCTGGGCCCATGACCCCAGTTTCCCGAGTCCTCCGTGCAGGTGGCAGCTGTACCAGGCTGGCAGGCCACTGAGAGTGAGCAGCTGGGCCCCAGGTAAGGATGGGCTGCCCACTGTCCTGGGGCGTTGGGAGGGGTTTGGATGTGGAGGAGTCATGGACTTGAGCTACCTCTAGATCCTCTGCCCTGCAGCCACTTTCTCCTGGGACTAGGCTTCCTGCCACCCTTGAGGGCTCAGTCACCATAGCCACTGAACGAAATTGTCCTGAGCCTGGGAAGATGGACGCGTGTCCTCTGGAGGAGGGAAGAGCCAAGGGGCATGTTGTCCATCAAATCTTCTCTGAGCTGGGGCTGGGGTTAGGGGCATCCTGGCGCCAGGGGACTAGACATGCTGTGGTGGCAGAGAGAGAGAAGAGTCCGTTCTCTCTCTGTCTCCTTTGCTTTCTCTTTGACACTGTTTATCTCCAATTCTGGATAAGTCACTTCCTTCCTCTATGCACCAAATGTCCCATCTGTGAAATGGGAGTATGAAGCCCCACCAGCCAGGGTTGTAGCGGGGAAGAGGTAAAACCTGGCATAGACATAGAAATATAAATACAGCCTATGGCCCCTGTGGTCAGTTGGAAAAGAAATTAACTTGAACGTGGTCTAGTTCTCATTTTTAGAAATAAAATGTATGTCTTGTCATTTTAACATATGGCCCTTAAATTCCATGCCCTCACCACTCTCCTCTGATCCACATCCCTTGGAGCCCCACATCTCTAGTGAAAGCACTGGCTCTGCCCCCAGCCCTCACGGCTCATGTTGGCATAGGGTGCCGGCTCCACAGCCTGGGCACCATCTTCAGACAAGCGCCCAGTGGCATTTGCCTGCTGGCCCTGTAGAATCCACACCCCCACCAGGCACCCAGACTAGTTCAGGTCTCTGGAAGGACCGTGGGTTTGCTGTGTTCCAGAGCTCCAGGGCAGGGGTCAGGGCTCGGGTGTCAGGCGGTGTCATGGGCAGAGGATCGAATGCCCGGCAGCTCTGAATGGTCCCTTGTGAAAAATTGATGCGCATTCTAGGGGACAGGTTGGGAGCCAGAGGGGCCTCACACCAGGGCCTGTAGGCTGGGGCTGCCTTTTAAGCTCCTTCCAGAGCCCATCTCTGGGCCTGGCCCTGTGCTGGGCCAGGCTGGAGACAAGGCAATGTCTCAGACCCTCTCCCACCGGCCACATCCCACCCTGGATCAACTCCCCAACTTTGGGGGCAGAGGTGGGACAGATCCTTACCCTGACAACATAATGCATATAGTCAAAATGGGATAAAGGGGAATATAGAGGCTCTTGGCAGCTTTGGGGTGGTCAGGGAAGGCTTCTTGGAGGAGGTATCATCTGAACTGAACCATGAACCATAGGTGGAAATTCACTAGTCAAAAATTCAGGTAGAAGGGCCAGTGTGTAAAGGCCAGGAGATGGCAAGAGCTGGCGTTTTTCAGGAACAGTGAGTCACTGAGGATGTCCAAGTATAAGGGTATGAAAGGGAGTGAGCAGTGAGAGAAAAGACTGAGACATCAGCAGGGGCCAGACTGTGCTGGGCCTGGGGGGCCCAGGCCCAGGTGCGGTGCATTCAGCAGCACAGCCAGAGACAGACCCCAATGACCCTGCCTCCCCGTCGGCAGCCAGTGCTCTGCACTGAGCCATCCTGAGGGCAGTGGGTGCTCTTGAGAGGTTTCAGGCAGGGTGTGCCATGAGCAGGTCATGCCCAGCCCATGACCTTCCCCTCTCTCAGGCTTGTCCTTGTCACCCACATTCCTGGGACAATCCCTAAGCTGAGTGCCAGAGATTAAGTCCTAGTCCTAAATTTGCTCTGGCTAGCTGTGTGACCCTGGGCAAGTCTTGGTCCCTCTCTGGGCCCCTTTGCCATAGGTCCCTGTGGGGCCAGACTTGCTACTTTCTAGGAGCCCTTTGGGAATCTCTGAATGACAGTGACTGAAAGAAGAATTCAGCTGCTCTGGGCAGTGGCGCTGGTGACAGTGGCTGAGGCTCAGGTCACACAGGTTGGGCAGTGGCCAGAGGGAGAGAAGCCAGGGAGGGTTCCCTCGAGGGAGGAGGAGCTGGGGCTTTGGGAGGAGCCCAGGTGACCCCATCCAGGCTCCAGGCTTCCAGGGCTGGCCTGCCCGGAAGCATGACACGGTCTCTCTCCCTGCAGAACTGTGCCTGGCCCAGTGGGCAGCAGGAGCTCCTGACTTGGAACCATGGTGATTCTTCAGCAGGTGAGTGCTCCCACCTCTTTGGGTGGCCTGTCCTCCCCATCCCATATCCCCTCTTCCATATGCTTACCCATGGGACACCCTCCCCAGGGTGTTCTCTTGGAAAATTGCTACATTTCCAAACCCAGCCCTCCAGGCCCAGTCTGAAACCTGTTCCCTCTGATGTACCGGCTGGGGTTTCCTTCTCTCACGGGCTCACCCCATTGGGCAGAAATGATTTTATTTACAGACATCTCTGGATCCCAGGCAGTGGAACAGCATGTGCAAAGGCCTAGATGTGGGAAGGTCCCTGGTGAAGAGGAGAGGAGGTTGGCAAGGCTCCCAAAGCCAGGCCAGAAAGGGCCCTGAGCCCAACTTATCCTTAGGGCCTTGGGGGGCAGTGGCTGGAGGGCGGGGGGGAACGTGGCTTGAGCTGGAGCCCCCTGGGATTTTATGGGAAGTAGCAGAGGTGCTGCCCTGAGCTGAGTCCTCCAGCCCCCCTTCCTACTGAGGGCCACAGTGGCCTCTGACCCTCAGCCCTTCCCCGTGATCAGTCTGAGGCTCTAATGAGCTCCTGGTCTCCAGAGCAGAAGCCAGGAATGTGGGCCCTGAGCCAGGTGGGCCTGGCAGCAGGCTGTAGGGCTTGTGGGGCTGTGTGCTGTGGGGCTTGGCCAGCAGCTTCTCGGTCTCCAGGGTCACCAGAGGCCAATGGCTCAGCCTTGCCTGGCCACCCTGAGGCTGCACGGACCGGCCTGTTTGCAGATGAGTGTGCGCTTGTGTGTCTGTGTGTGAGTGAGAGGCAGGCTTCAGGGCAGCATCAGGACAGACATTCTTCCATCCTAGGGGCTGGAGGAGACCCCCTCTAGAGCCCCTTGGCCTGAGAGCCTGTTCAAATGCCCATTAGAGATGGGCAGGATCTAGGAGAGGAAAAGTCCATTCGCTGAGTGTTTGCTGTGTGCCAGGGCCTGGGCCCCCATGGCTCTCCAGGGGCATCCTCCCTCAGGGGGCCTCTGAGGCAGGCCTCTGGCTGAAGGGACCTCCTCACCACCCCTCCCCTCCTGCCCCTCTGAACACTGACCCGCTTCCAGCTGTGGGTGGCCTCTGTTGGGAGCAAGTGTCTTGTAGGTGAATGCCTGCTCTGCCTGCTCTCAAGTAGGAAGTACACTCGGCTGCTTCCTTGGTCCTGAAGAAAGCCCAGCCCTGGTGAACCAGCCAGCTCTGCAGTTGCACAGGCCAGACCCAATGGGCTCCAGCCCAGGCTTTGCTATTGATGAGTGGGAGGGCCTTGGGTACGTTACACAGCCTTCCTGAGCCTCAGTTTCCTCATATGTAAAATGAAGATTAAAAGCCTCTTTTCCCACAGCTGCTGATGCGAGGCTAAAATGCCACGTGGAGCTCCATGAAAATGCTTCTTCCTTCATCTGCTTCCCTAGTCAGCCCTCTCCTCTCTTCCTGCCACATCCTTCCCTGTCCTGAAAGATCCACGGAGCGCTTGGCTTCCTCTCTTGCCTGACTGACTTCTACTCAGGCTTCAGTGTGGCCTCTGCTTCCTTTGGGAGGCTTCCCTGCTCTGCAAACCCCAGAGCCTTGTCCACAGTCCTCCTTCTTTCTCTGCCTACCTGGGGCTTCCTGATGAGTCCTGGACAGGAGGGACAGCCTTCATCCTGTTTCCCATGGATCTTTCAGGATAGGGAAGGAACAGGCAGGAAGAGAGGAGGAGAGAGGCAGACCGGGGAAGCAGATGAAGGAAGAAGCATTTTCATGGAGTCCCAAATGGCATTTTAGCCTCACAATGGCAGCTGTGGGAAAAGAGGGTTTGTTTGTTTGTTTGCTTGTTTGTTTTGAGATACAGTCTCGCTGTGTCACCAGCCTGAAGTGCTATGGCATGACTTTGGCTCAGTGCAACCTTCGACTCCCTGATTCAAGCAATTCTCCTGCCTCAGCCTCCTGAGTAGCTGGGATTACAGACACACGCCACCACATCCAATTAATTTCTGTATTTTTAGTAGAGATGGGGTTTCACCATGTTGGCCAGGATGGTCTCGATCTCCTGACCTCGTGATCCACTCACCTCGACCTCCCAAAGTACTGGGATTACAGGTGTGAGCCACCGCACCCAGCCGGAAAAGAGGTTTTTAATCTGCATTTTGCATATGAGGAAACAGGCTCAGGAAGGCTGAGTAACGTGCCCAACACCCTCTCACTCATCAACAGCAAAGCACAAGATGGATCCCACTGGGCTTGGTCTGTGGAACTACAGAGCGGGTCAGCTCCCTGGGGCTGGGTTTTTTTTTTTTTTTTT
>NW_012114921.1:6374643-6389764 GCF_000951035.1 Colobus angolensis palliatus | reverse complement strand
TAGTTTTTTTGTACTTTTTTTAGTAGAGATGGGGTTTCACCGTGTTAGCCAGGATGGTCTCAATCTCCTGACCTCGTGATCCGCCCGTCTCGGCCTGGGGCTGGGTTTTTTCTCAGGACCAAGGAAGCAGCTGAAGCGTACTTCCTGCTTGAGGGCAGGTAGAGCAGGCATTCACCTACTATTTCCTGCCTTGGAGGAGTTCCCAGACCAATGTGGGGAGACAGCTTAGAAACCTAGGAAAGGCACCTGTGACTAAAACTGTGACAGTGAGTCCCCAGGGGGCACAGGGATGGGAGGGTGCCTGGGAATGGGAGAGGCTTCTGCCCTCCCTGGGAGAGGGTGGACATGGAAAGCCATGAGACAGCTGCTGCAGTCCTTCATGAACATACAGGGGCTGAGGTCTCAGGGAGAAGGACTTGCCCAGGGCTGGAATAAGAACTCAGAGCTCTGTAGTGCACCTGACTCATGTCTTTAAGGACCATAAGGAGGGCTTCTGTGCTTCAGTATGTCATGATTCCCGGCTTCATGGTGGGGCCAGGGTAGGGACTCTGTGTACTTGGCCCAGATTTGTGGGCAGAGGGAGGTTTGGAGGTAAATTTGTGGGCTGTTGATAACAGTTGGATTGATGCTTTTAGTAAAATATAATGTCCTTCTTTGTTTCTTGTAATGATTTTGACTTAACATCTATGTCCGATAGTATAGTCATCCCAATTTTTTTTTTTTTTGAGACAGAGTCTTACTCTGTCACCCAGGTTGGAGTGCAATGGTGTGATCTCGGCTCACTTTTGGTTACTATTTGCATGGAATACTATTTGCGTGAAATCCTTCTACTTTTAACCTATTTGTGTCTTTGGATCTAAAGTGGATCTCTTGTAAGCAGCATATAGTTAGATCATGTGGTTGGTTTTTTTTTTCTTTGTTTTGTTTTGTTTTGTTTTGATCCATTCTGCCAATCTTTACCTTTTGGTTGGAGAGTTTCATCCATTTACATGTAAAATAATTACTGTTAAGGAATTAACTTCTGCCATTTTGCTATGTTTTCTGTATGTCTTATATCTTTTCCTCCTCAATTCCTCGTTACTGCTTTCTTTTGTGTTTAATTGACTTTTTTTTCCTAAAGTACTGTTTTGATTCTCATTTACTCTTCTGTGTATTTTAAAAGTTTTTTTCCTCAATGGTTATTCTTAGGTTTACAAATAACATCTTTTATTTTGAGATGGAGTTTCACTCTTGTCGCCCAGGCTGGAGTGCAGTGGTGTGATCTCGGCTCACTGCAACCTCTGCCTCCCGGGTTCAAGCAATTCTCTTGCCTCAGCCTCCCGAGTAGCTGGGATTACAAGCATGCACCACCATGCCTGGCTAATTGTTTTATTTTTAGTAGAGACGGGGTTTCACCATGTTGGTCTCGAACTCCTGACCTCAAGTGATCTGCCTGCCTCAGCCTCTCAAAGTGCTGGGATTACAGGTATGAGCCACTGCACTTAGCCTACAAATAACATCTTAAATCTATAGCAATGTAGTTTGAGTTAAGGCCAAATTAGCTTCAATAATATCTAAAAATTATGTTCCTCTATAGTTTTCTCTCTCCCCCTTTATGTTGTTTATTGTCCAAATTGCATCTTTGTACATTGTGTGCCAGTTAACATAGATGTATCATTATGTTATACATTTGCCTTTTAAATCACACAGAAAAGAAAGTAGTTACAGACCAAAAATACAACAATACTGTTTTTTGTTTGTTTATTTAAGAGATGGAGTCTTACTATATTGCCCAAGCTGGAGTGCAGATGCTGTTCACAAGTGCAATAGTGGTGTACTACAGCTTTGAACTCCCGGGCTCAGGCAGCCCTGCTGCCTCAGCCTCCCAAGTGGCTGGGAGTACAGGCACCCTATCACTGTGCCTGGTCAAATACGACTTTTCTATTTATCTATGCAAGTGCCTTTACCAGTGTTCTTTATTTTTTTTCATATGGCTTTGCATTACTGTCTACTGTACCCTAATTTTTTTTCCTTTTTTTTTTTTTTTTTTTTTTTTTGAGACAGAGTCTCACTCTGTCACCCAGGTGGGAGTGCAGTGGTGTGATCTCGGCTCACTGCAACTTATGCTTCCCAGGTTCAAGTGATTCTCCTGCCTCAGCCTCCTGAGTACCTGGGATTACAGGTCCCTGCCACCATCCCCAGCTAATTTCTGCATTTTTAGTAGAAATGGGGTTTTACCATGTTGGCCAGGGTGGTCTTGAACCTCTGACCTCAGGTGATCCACTCGCCTCAGCCTCCCAAAGTGCTAGGGTTACAGGAATGAGCCCTATGCCTGGCCCCATTTAATCACTTTAAGTGCATAGTTCAGTGGCATTAAATACATTCACAATGTTGCATGACCATCACCACTATCAATTTCTACAATTCTTTTCATCTTGTAAAATAAAAATTCTATCCATTGAACAATAACTCCCCATTCCCCTCTCCCCGCTGCCCCTGGCAACCACCATTCTGCTTTATGGTTTTGATTTGACTACTCTAGGTACCTCACATAAGTGGAATCATACACTATTTGTCTTTTTGTGATGACTTACTTCACTTAGCGTAATATCCTCAAGGTTCATCCATGTTGTATTAATAGCATGTGTCAGAATTTCCTTCCTTTTTAAGGCTGAGTAATGTTTTATTACATGTTTATACCACATATTGTTTATTCATTCATCTATTGAGAAACACTTGGATTGCTTCTGTTTTTTTAGCTATTATAATTAATACTGCTTTGAACATAGGTATGCAAAGATCTCTTTGAGATTCTGCTTTTAATTCTTTTGAGTATATATCCAGAAGTAGAATTGCTGGGTCATATGGTAATTCTCATTTTAATTTTTTTAGGAACTGCCATAGTGTTTTTCACAGCATTTGTATTATTTTACATTCCCACCAGCAGTGCATAAGGGTTCCCTTTTCTCTACATCTTTGCCAAAACTTATTTTCTGTTTTGTTTTTTTGTAATAGCCATCCTAACGGGTGTACAGTGGTATCTCATTGTGGTTATGATTTGCATTTTCCTAATGATGAGTGATGCTGAGCATCTTTTCATGTGCTTCTTGGCTCTTTGTATATCTTTTTTGGAGAAATGTCTATTTCACTCCTATGCCTGTGTTTGTTTGTTTTGGAGACACGGTCTCACTCTGTCACCTAGGCTGGTGTGCAGTGGTGCAATCAAACTCTTGCCTATGCCCAATTTTGAATTGGATTGGTTGTTTTGTTGTTGTTCAATGTCTTTTAATTTTTAGCATTTCTTATAGGGCAAGTCAACCAGTGACAAACTCCCTCAGCTTTTACTTACATGGGAATGTCTTCATTTCTCCTTCCTTTGTGAGGGATAGTCATGCCAGATACAGAATTCTTTCTTGACAGTTTTTTTATTCTTTCATCATTTTAAATATGCCATCCTACTGCCTTCTGGCCGCCATGGTTTCTGATGAGAAATCAGCCGAGACTCATATTAAGGATTCGTTGTATAGAACGAGTCACCTCTCTGTTGCGGCTTTCAAGAGTCTCTGTCTTTGCCACTTGTGGAGAAGAAGCTTATTCCTCCAGCTCAGGGGTGGTCTCAGTAGTCAGTCTGGAACCAGGCAAAGTCAGGGTCTTAGCGCCTTGCAGAGTCTCCCCCAGGGGACCTCTCTTTAGCCACCAGTCGCCAGACCTACTTTACGATCTCTTCCCTCTCTCCTCTGATTCTCTGAGTTTGCTGTTCCCTCTTCCTGGGATGCCCTTTCCCCTAATGTCAGCCTAAAAAAAATCATAAAACCCAGCTGTCACCCCTAACACAACTCCTTTAGTTAACCATGACTGGCACTCATATACATTTGCTCTAACAGGCACCAATCTAGGTGCATTATGCATCTTAACCTGCTAAATCCTCACGAACACGTGGAAGCACTGTCATTTTGTCACCTGATAGATGAGGAAAGAAAGGAACATAGAGGTCGAGGAACTTGCCCAAGGTAACACAGCTTGTGAGTGGCTGAGCTGGGATTGAAACTAAGCCCTGACTCCAGGGTCCAAACTCTTAGCAACTGCGCTATCCTGTGTCTCCAGGGCTAATCTGCCCCTTATCTGCTGGTACCATCCTTATCTGCGCCTGGGTCTGTCCACTACACCAGGCTGGGAGCTCTGAGGACATGTCTTGTTAACAGGGTCTTTTGTGTTTTAGTCTGAGCCTGTACTCAGTAAAGGTGGGTTATATGGACTTATGGAAGAATGCTCAGAAGCTCACCACTAGCGCTTCCTTGTGTCTGAGGTCTGATTCCTGTTCCAATGTGCTGCTGTAGGTGGGTGGGGAGAGATAGACGTGCTTGTTTTCGGCTTGACTCGGAGAAGCACCTCTCCTGAGAGCAGTGTCCCTGAGAGGTCCCAGGAAGTGGGTGGGAATCACTGATCAGTCAGCTTTGTGCTGGGCAGCAGAGCCCTGGGTCCCCAAGGCTGGGACAGGGAGTGGGGTAGAACTGGACCCATCCTGGGTGGCTCTGAGCCTTGTGTGAGGCATCACTGTCTTTTTCCTTGCCATTCCTCCCACCCAGTCCCCCGCCCTCACTCTCTGCCATTTTTCATTTGTTGGGGAGCAGTTGGCTTCCAGGATACTAGGCAATGGGGAGGGCCACAAATGCAGACTGGAGGCCTTGAAAAGAGAAGAGAAAAAAAAGGGAGGAAAGAGGGGAGGAGGACAAAGATAGGCAGGGCGAGGCGAGAAGGAAGGAATGGGAGGGGAGTCACAGGTCCTGGGCCTTCCCGGCCCTCGGGATGGGGTGGTGGCCTCAGGCTCACAGCCCAGCGTGGACCGACGCCTGGTGCCCAGCCCTGTGTGGCTGCTAGGACACAGGAGGCCAGCTCGCCCCACTGCAGGGAGAGCTCTGAGCCATCGAGATGATGCAGCTGTCCTGGGGAGTTCAGGGGACCCCACACCAGGCCTCCAAGGCCTCTCCTGCAGGATGGATGTGGGCTGCTATTTGACCTCTGGGGGTGCGGGAGGAGGACACAGACTCTTCAGGGGCTTTTCCCCAAGCTTACCGCAGAAGGAAACTGTGTATCTGCCCTCACTCCCCAGAAGCAGCCAGGGAGCCAGAAATATCTTCAATGCATCTCCCGTTTAGTCTTAAAAACCCCGGGAGTTTCCCGCGTTCTATTCGGTAACATCCTCGTGTTTCCTTCCATAGAAAACACACTGATTTTTTCCAAAACTGCGGTCAGGTGCGGTGCCAGGTGCCACGTTTATCCCAGGCCTACCGCCACGGTGCCAGTGAGGCCCCCTGGAATTCCCGGCGAAGTGGGGTTGTGGGGGTTTCTGCCGGGACGGAGGGGGCCGGGGTGGTGCGGGCGCCCCCTCGCCGTCCTGCCCGCGGGCGTCACCTAAGCCGCCGTTGCCATGGACCCGCGGCAGATGGCCCGGTTTAGGGTTCCGGGGCGGGCGGCGCGCACGGGATTAGGTGAATTAGGGAGCCTGAGCAGTGCCGCCATCGCCGCACCATGGAGCCCCCCGCCGACCCCGCCGACTCTGCCGACCCCGCGCGCGTCCCGCAGCTCGGCAAGTGGGCGCTGGTGCGCAGCCTGAACCAGGCGTTCAAGACTTACGCTGTCCTGCCGGTGAGGCCCGGACCGGGAGGGGAGATGGGAGGGGGAGGGCGCCTCGCCTCGGGCCTCAGTCCCCACCCCGCCCCCCCTCCCCGTTAGAAGCTGGGCGGGCCGCAAACAGGGTCGCTAAGCTTCAGGGTGTGCATGGACTGCCGCCCCAGGATACCACCTGCGGTCTCTGACCTCCCCCAGCGTGAACTTGGCCGCAGCTGCCCTTTCCTGGGAGGGGAGGTTTTGCATCTGGGAAACCCAAGCCAGGCAGGCCATGTCTGGGCGGGGGTGTCCTGCATTTGCTGAGGTCCAGAGCAGGGAGCACCTCCAGGTGCACAGAGGGACCCGAACCATAGTTTGTGGACTGGCTGACCGCTGGTGGAAGGGAAAGCTCAGCCCACTGGTCTCCTCTCCAAACTATGTTTAGCAACTAGACACTGGCAAGACGCTTGGCTCACGTTTCCCATCTGTGAAAATGGGGTGATAAAACCAGTGTCCCAGAGTGATCACAAATATAACGAGGGGCAAAATGTCCTGAAACAGGCTCCATAAACAGGGACTGACCCCAGGCCTGGTCCTAGAGTAAGGAAGAGACAGAAAGGGCTAAGGCCCCATGGGGAATTATTAATATTGGCCCAAGACTGGCTTGATGCCTGGGAGGAAGGAGGGTAGACAGAAAGAACAATGTGCATTTGTGTGGGTCTCTCATCTTTACATGCACTGACTCCTTCCATTTCAAGGCTGGCGGAAACTGAGGCCCAGAAAGATTGAGTGCCTCACCCAAAGAGACACAGCGTTAGTGGTGGAGCTGGGACTACAAGCCAGACATCCTGACTATGTGTTCACTGTAGATGTGTGCTGGCTTTCCTGGAGGGGAGGCCCCACAGGGGTTTTGGGGTACCCCTGAGAACATTTGAACAGACCCGTTCTAGGAAGTCATGACTGTGGGGCTGGGAGCCTGCATAGCTACCGGGGCCTGGGAGACCCTCTGCCCTGGTCACATATTTGATAGGAGAGAAGCTGGGACTTGCCCCACGTTACACAGCCATGCTGAGGCATGTGTCATGTCACAAACGAGATCTTCCATTCAAAATGAGACCAAGCAAGGTGCCCCACACAGTGTGTAAAGTTGTCACGGAACATGGTGTAGGAATGGGGCCAGATGCAGTGGTGGGGTGCCTGGGGCTAGCCATGGGGATGGGAGGGAGTGCTGGGGTCCTACCTGGAGCCTGGTTCCCCTTTCTCACTTGCCTCCTGCCCCTCAATGAAGCTTCATCTTCTTTCATGGCTTCCTCCCTCCCTTCCTTCTCCCTCTGAGCCAGTGACTCTTGACCCACCCTGGTTTTGGTCCTGGCTCTGTCCTCCAGATGCTAACAGTCCTGTCAGTCACTGGTTTGATGAGTGACTGTGGTCAGGTTCCTTTCTTTCTTTGGCCCTCAGTTTCTTCAGCTGTAAAATGAGGATCCTTACAACCTTCCTGCATTGCAGTGCTTCAACAACTTTTCCTAGGGCCACAGGAATGTTCCCCTTCAGAAGTCCTAAGACCCCAAATTCTCCCTGAAGCCTCTCCCCTTCCATCTGAAACTGTTTCCTCAAGTCTGACCTAGAGCAGAGATAATTTGGTCACTGCCCTTTGGTGACAGCCCTAAGTAAAAAGAGTTCTAGTCATGTCTGTTTGCTGTGTGGCCCCAAGTGCTTCACTCAGCCTCTAGGAATCTCCATTTCCTGCTCACATGAAGTTTTTTTGATTTTGGTTATTTTATCTTCTCCCAGGGGGAAACAAACATTTTCTGTGTGCCAGGCCCCATGCTGGGCTGGGGGATACAGGTGACTTAGACCCCTGCCTTCCAGTTGCCCTCAGCCTGTCTCCAGCTTGCCTTCAGGGCCCATGAGCCATCTGGGCACAGAGGACTCTATCAGTACTTCCTGTTTTGCTCACTGAGCTACATGTGGGGCTGGGCCCAGGGAATGTCAGGAAAGAGCCCTGGATTTGGGGTTTCTCAGACCTGGGCTTCAGTCCTGGCTCTGCCACAAAACAGCTGTGTGACCTTGGGCATGTTTCTTGACCTCTCTGAGGAGAGAAATTGGAGACAGTCCCCTGGCCACATACTGTCGCCCACAAGTGAACGCGCTCCCCACCCCTTCTCTCTCACTGAGGCCCGCTCTGGGCTGGGCTCTGGGGAGCCACAGATGAGGGACTCAGACCCAGCCCCACCCTAGGGAGCTCCAGGCCAGTGGGGAAGGGGAGCAGATCCAGTGTGGGGTGGCTGTCAGGGGTAAGCCCAGGGTCGGGGAGTGCAGCAGGGCTTGGGCACAAGCAGCTGTGAGGATTAAATGGGGCAGTTTATGGGATGCAGCCTGTGGAGCCCAGGCCCACAGTGAATGCTCCGTAAACAGGAGTTCTCTTCCGCTCCCAAGCCTCTCCAATTTTTCTTACTTTTTCTGAGAGGAAGTTTGGGTTTGGGACTAGCCTGACTCTATCATGTGCCAACCTCCCATTCATATGAAGAGAGGGTCCACAGGGGCAGCTGTGGCTGGAAGAAAGCACATAGATGGCAGTGGTCCCATAAGACTATAATACCATATTTTACTATTCTTTTCATGTGTACGTTTAGATATGTTTACATACACAAATATACACCATGGAGCACAACTGCCTATAGTATTCAGTACAGCAGCAGGTTGTACAGGTTTGTAGCCTAGGAACAAGAGGCTACCCCATCCAGCCTAGGTGTGTAGTGAAGTACACATCTAGGTTTGTGAGTTACACTCGATGACTCCAAGATGTTCGCACAGAACTTATCTCTGGCGTTAAACAATGCATGACTGTAGCTGGTTCTGATGGGAATAAGAGGAGGCTGAAACAGTAATGAGTTGGTCTTGGACTCACTGAGTTCCGCCTTCACTGAGAAATGTGGAAATTGAGGCTCAAAGAGGTCAGCGACTCACCAAGGCCAGGCAGGGCCTGAAACCCAGTCTTCTGACTCCTAGCCCAGAACAGATTGTGTCAGACCATTCCCACGGGTTTACTTCATTGTGAATCAGTTTTATCAGCTGTTACATTTTTATTTGCGACTTGATATTAAGTTATATTCTTATTAAAATGTCTGAGTTCTTCCACACTCCTAGGGAGTTTGAGTACCATCCAAAAAAGAATACTTTTATTAGGATTAGAATAAAATCTAAGCTTGTATCCCAAGGCCAACAAAGGGCATATGTATCCTGGACCCTGTCTACTTCTCCGAGCTCCCTTTTGCTCATCAGGTCCTGCCTCCTGGCTGTTCCTTCCTGCCACAGGGCCTTTGCACATGTTCTTTCCTATGCTGGGATTACTGTCCCCTGCTTTTCCCTTGGCTGACTGCTTGTCACCCTTCAGGTGTCAGTTCAGCGATTCCCTCCACGGAGCATTGGCTACTGGGTCTAGGTTGGTTGGCTCTGTCATTCTCTACCATTGGCTTGTTTATTCCCTTGACAGCACTCACCCTAGTATCCAAAGTGATCATGCTGATCTCAGTTGTTTGTCACCACCTCTAACTTGAATGTAGACTCCATAATCACTGCTCACCCCCCAGCATTTAGATTTATCAGTGCTTTGTACTCAGTAGGTAATCAATACATGTCTGTTGAATCCATCAGTGCTGAATGTGGTTGTTCTCGGTCCATTTCTCTGACTTGGGATTTTAAGTTTGACTCTCACGATCCCTTACTGAGTGAGTAATGAGACCCAGGCCCTGGGCCAGATGCCACAGAAATGCAAAATGACATCCTCCTGCAAGGTCAGGGCTCTCCCCACATGCCAGAAGACAATGTGGCTGAACCCTTATCTAGGGCCCAGCACGGAGTGGTGTCCCTGTGAGGAACCTGTCACGATGATGATGAAAATCGGCCCTGGAGGTAAAGAAGGATGCAGCTCACCCACGGTCTGGGTGTGTTCTGGTGTCACCTCATGTTAGAGAGGAAGTGGTTTGAGTGGTCTGGTGTTTCTGTCTAGACTCCCGTGAATCTGTCATACACATGTAGAGTGTAGATCCATGGGGAGAGCTGGGCTTCAAGAGGCTTTGGCTCTCTCTGAGCCTCTGCTAACTCTTCTGTAAAATGGGAACATGGCTGCTCTAGAGGAGGGACTGATGACATTGCATAAATGCCCAGCCCAGGGCCTGCCCTGCTCCAGAACGTTTCTAGTAAGTGTGAGTCCCCTTCTCTTCCCCCTTCTGTGGTTGGCCCAGAGCCTCTGGTGGTAGCAGAGGGATACAGGGCTGCCTGGAAGGGGGCTCCCTGCTCACCTGGCCTGGGACTCTCTCTCGCCCATAGGGGGACTATGTGTGGATGGACCTGAGATCGGGGCAGGAGTTTGATGTGCCCATCGGGGCAGTGGTGAAGCTCTGCGACTCTGGGCAGATCCAGGTGGTGGACGATGAAGGCAATGTGAGTAGTCCCCTCCCTCCTCCTGCCCCATGCCTTGGGGGAAGATCTGGGCTGACAGCTGCCTCAAAGCAGGGAGATGATCTAAAGGAGATGGAGGCTGTGCCCGTGCCCCCACTTCTGCCTCTCAGATGCCTCCTTCCATGAGCCTTCCCCAGCACCCCAGCAAGAGGGAACCCCCTGCCTGCCTCAGGCTACTCGTTCTGTTTCCACAAGCACTTCAGTTCACTCTGCCTGGTGTTAGAGATGTGTGTGTGTGTATGGTGGGGTTTGAGTGCAGGGGGAGCAGGCTAGAAGCTCCTCAGACACGGAGGTGCTTTGGGGGCAGACTGACTGCATTCAAATCCCATCTCATCCACTTGTTAGCTGTGCAACCTTGGCCAAGTCTCCTTCCCTCCTAAGCCTCAGTTTCCTCTTTGTAAAACGAGGATAATAATAAGTATCTCACAGGACTGTTGACCCACATGTGAGATCACGCGTGTAAAACGCCTCAGTGAAGTTAGTGCTAGTCTGAAAGTTAAATGAACGCCCACAGCCTTGCTGTATTGGGTTACTGACATCACATGAATCCACTGTCCACCTTGACACTGCCCTGGAAATTGGTCTCACAGATTAACCCTTTATCTGTGGCCCAGAAGGAAAGAGACCCCAGAAGTGTACGTTTTCTAGGTAGTGATAGTGGGGCCTCGGAGAGGTCTGAAGTCAGGGGCCTGCCCTGGAGAAGGTGGCTGGTTCACATGAGGGCCTGGAGGGGAAGCTCTGGGGCCTCTGAGCATGCATGCACATGTGTGTGTCACTGGGGGTATGAAGATGGGGTGCAGAGCACACAGGTGCACCTTAGCAGGGATATGAAGAACCCAGGGAGATTCAGCTCTGCCATAATGTGGGCTGTGCCCCGTGGTGTGCCAGGGGCTGGGGACATAGAACTGGACTGAGTCCCTGTCTTAGCCTCCTGGTCTGAGGGAGGAGAGTCAGGAGAAAGAGGGTGCAGGGACTTGAAACCGAGGCTCTGCTGGGGATGAGAGGAGGGCTCAGGACCCTCGAGGCCAGGTACTTGACATGGAGTGGGCAGGAGCATCCCAGATATTCCTGCAGCCCTCAGGTGCATCCCCTCAGCGTTTACAAGGCCCTTTAACCCAAGTTCTGTCTTTGGACTCTCATGGCATCTGTGGAAGGCAGGGAGGGAAAGAACTGTTACCCCATGAGGAAACTGAGGCACATAGAGGGACCACGCAGCCAGTCACACAGCTAGTAAGTGGTGGTGCTGGCATTAAAACCCAGGACTTCTGTCTTCTATGCATGAGTTTCCCCTGTCAGCATTATCTCAGTGGTGACTTTGGGGGTCAGGTTCTGCTAATCACATTTTTGGCCCCTGGGCTGTAGAACCCAAGTGCTTCCAATATTGTTCCAGAGGCTCCAGTTCTAGGACCCTCTAGGAAGCTACTGTGAGGGTGCAGCCCCAGAAGGGGAGGCACAGGCTGGCTGGCAGCACAGACGGGCCTGCTAACCTGCCCAGAGCCCCCAGGGTAGGGACCAGGGACTCTGTCTGCAGGCTTGAGTTTCACCTGGGTCATGTTGCATGTCAGATGGTGTCCCGTAACTCTGAGTCATCGAATCCCAAAGGTCCCCTTCCGCTTCTCCTCCACCCAGGCCCTGAGAGTGGGGGCTGCAGGAGGGGTGGGCATGACTGGCTGGCAGGGGCAGTTCAGGAGGCTGGGGTTTGCATCCGTGGCATTGGACCCCCAGGGCTTCCAGACCCCTTCTTTACAAGCCTTTCCCACCCCCATTCCATCCCCTCTCTCCCCACTCCAGGCTGTCTTCTCTTACCCCTCTGTCTGCCCACAGACTCCTAGCAACTTGAGAGCAGGGAACAGGCCAGTCCCATCTGGTTCCCCAGAGTTCATCAAGGGGTCTGCCCAGAGATACCTCTTGGCAAAGACTCGCCGAGTGATGAATGAAAGGTTATGGTTCCAGTCCCCACTGGAATCCCAGTGTCTTGCCTTTGTCCAAGCCATTTCTGTTGCCAGATACACCCCTCCTTCCCTTCCTCTAGGGAGCAAGTTGTCCCCGCTCAGTCCAGGCCAGCTCTTTCCCAAAGGCGTACTTGGTCCCTGGAATTGACCATGTTCCCCTCCCCCATTTGCTGGCATTCCTTCAGGCCAGGCCTCAGCTACTGCCCTGGTTACACTTTGGCCCCTGGTAGGTACCTGTGGACCTTGACCTGAACACAGTGTGAGCGGCGCAGCTACTGGGCAAGTCATTTTACCTCTTGAGTCAGACTCATCACTGTTAAATGGGGTCAGTGATTCTCTGTTAGGGATGTTAGAAGAGCAAATGTAAATCAAAAGGCAGTAGAGTGACAATGCCCAGCTCTGGCTGAGCATTTACCAAGCAGCAGCACTCTACAGATCTGGCAGGAGAAAGCTGTCAACAAAGATGGATGTCGTGATCACATCCATCAGTCCTCCCAAAACTCCTGGGAAGAAGGGACTCTTACTCTCATTCCCATTTCACAGCTGAGGATGTGGAGGCTCAGGAGGGTAAATTGATGTACTTTGGGGTCTGGGGTCATGCCATGACTGAGCACTGTCAACCTGTGTGCTGAACTGTCCTGGGGAGGGATGTGGAGACCTGAGGTTGGGGTCAAGTGGGGATGGCAGACAGCCTGCCCAGGAGCCCTCTCCCCTCCTGTCCACACTGGGGCCTAGGATAGAGGCACGGAGCAGGGACGGTGTGGGGAGATTTTCCAACGGGATCAGCTTGTATAAGACATAGGGTGCCTGGGAGAGAGGAATGTTCCACACGAGACTGGAAAGTCCAGGCAGGTTCCCTAATGTCAACACCCAACCCCTCGCCTTGGGGAGGCTGCATGAGAGCCTACCCTGTGTTGAAGTGCTGCTGGCCTGGAAGTGCCATGGAGTGTCAGGGAAACGGCTGGGGGGCCCTGCCCAGCGCAGCCTCTGATCCCCCTGAGGGCCTGGGCAGGCTGCCACCCTCCTCCAAGCCTGTTTTCTCATGTGAAGTGAGGGGGCTGAAATGGGGGACTTCTGGGGTCTCTCCATAACTGACTTCTGCCTCTCATTCAGACCTGGTCCCCTGCAGTCACCAGCCAGCCGTCTGTCCCATCAGAGGCTCCCTGCCACATCATTTGTGCCTAGCCCCTGTGCGAGACACCGTGGCCTCAGATGTGGCCGTGGAGGCAGGGGGACAGCACAGGTGAGGGTGGCCAGCACTGTCAGGGGAGGCTTCAGAAACTGGGAAACCTCTGAGCCAAGCCTCGAAGGCTAAGGAGAAAGAAGGTAGAGGGAATGGTGGAGCAAAGTCACAGAGGCCTTTGGGGACACGAAACCCATGTTCCCTGGCTAGGAAGTGCCAGGGGTAGCTGGGATGGAGGCTAGGGATCCCTGTGTCCAGCACATGTGGGCTCTTGATGCCAGGCTGAGGAGCCCAGGAGAGTCAGGGAAGGGCTGAGAGCCCCAGAGTGACAGGGTCAGGAGCGTGCCTCAGGAAAGGACCAGGGGACGAAGGATTTGATGGAAGAGCCAGTGAGAAACGGTGGTCTCAATCAGGGTGTGGGCTTGAGGGTGGTGAGGAGGGCACTGCCCACTCAGCACCTTTTAGAGCGTTGAATGGGCAGGACTGGGTGACCCGTTGGACTGGGGTGGTGGTGGGGGGGAGCTGATGTCCAGATTCATGCTAGTGTCCAGCTGTTGGGGTTGGCTCTGCCAGAAGGGACCTGGAGGAGGAGCAGGTGGGGGAGGACATGGTGTGTGCCTCACATCTGCTCAGCAAGTCTCAGGGCCTGAGCTGGGGGATGGCAGAGAGGTCCCCTTTTCCCCCAAAAGGCAGGTCCTGGGGCTACTGGGTCATGGCATTTGGGGATGGGAGGACTGAGGTACACTTAGGCGGTGGCCACACTTCCCTGAAAGTCTGGGATTTTGCAAAGGTGCTGGAGACCCCCCTCTGGGGTCGGGGAGGGCCCCAGGGCCCTGAGAAAACCAGGGCTTTGCCAGCTTGTTGAAAGAGCCCGTGCACTTCCCAAATGCTCACCTATCTGCCACCACAGGGCAGCCGGGGAATACTGCAGAGTTAGGAGAGCTGGGCAAGCAACCTGTGTCCTCCACTTCAGCTCACAGGTCCCGAGAGTTCACACCCCTTGCTCCCACAGCTCATCAGCAAGCCCCAGGAAATACCGCCCGGTGGGTCCACGTCTCCCCAGCACCACTACTACCGCCCCGCCTTCCATCTTTCCCTTGAATGTGCCAAGGCTTTGCCGGCCTGAGCCATTGTTTTGCTGTTCCCTGGACCTGGAGCCCTCTGCACCCCCCACCCCCCAATCTTTTTACAGTGGTCTCTTTCTCTTCCTTCATGCCTCAGCTCATATGCCACCCCCTCAGAGGGGTAGACCCTGACCACCCCATCTCAAGCAGCTCCTCCCATGACTCTCCAGCACATACACCTGTTGAGGTATTCTTGGCACTATCTGAAATCACTTTTTAATGTTTGTTTGTTTGTTTTTCCACCGGAGCCTGAATTTGAGACCAAGCCTGTCTACCTCTAATTAGTACCCTTTCCACTCCATCCTGCAGAGGGCCTGAGGGAACTCTGATCCCCTTACTGACAGCAGTCAGCTGGGGCCAAAATCCCTGCCCTGCCCACCTCTTAGGTCTGCGAGAGAATCCCCTAAGAGAAGGAGCAGTCCTTGAGGGGTAGAGGTGGCTAGTACCATCCTGAAAGGCTCAACCTGGTTAGAACTGACCGTGTTTGACCGCGAGAGAGGTCAAGGCCCTTACCGGGGTTGGCACTCACCCCGCGCTCCCGCCCATCCTGGCCCCTTCCCCTGAAGCGCGCTGACGTTGGCCACCGGCTCCCCGCAGGAACACTGGATCTCCCCGCAGAACGCAACGCACATCAAGCCTATGCACCCCACGTCGGTCCACGGCGTGGAGGATATGATCCGCCTAGGGGACCTCAACGAGGCGGGCATCTTGCGCAACCTGCTTATCCGCTACCGGGACCACCTCATCTACGTGAGTGCCGCCCCGCCGGCGTGCCAGTCCAGGCCCCTCCACGCCCCGCCCCACCCACCTCTCCC
>NW_012114921.1:6374118-6374593 GCF_000951035.1 Colobus angolensis palliatus | reverse complement strand
CCCATCTCGCCCGTCTGTCCCGTCTCGCCCGTCTGTCCGGTCTCGCCTGTCTCGCCCGTCTCGCCTGTCTCGCCTCCAGCACGCCCGCCCTGCCAGGGGCCCCGCCTCCTGAGACTTTGTCCGCTGTACAGCTGGACCCCGGGGCCCCTGCTGGGGCCCATCTGCCAGCAGGCGCTCGCTCGGCGGCGAGGGCTCATCCTCGTGGGCCGTGGCTTTTGTGGTGTGGTTGGGGTGGGGAGCGGTTTGTACTACACAGTTTTCATGTGCCTCTCTAGGCCTTGAAACCAATGGGAGGCCAGAGCGGAGTCAGTGAGCGGCTTGGTGCTTTGCCCAGGCACAGAAGGGCTGCTCTGCTGGGTGTTTGCTAAGGGGCTAGGACCTGCCATCAGGCCTCAGGGGCAAGAGAGGATGGATGGATATCCTCAGGAGGGTGCTAAAGGAGGGAACATGCTCTGCTCCTCCTCCCCTCAAACCT
>NW_012114921.1:6315430-6373838 GCF_000951035.1 Colobus angolensis palliatus | reverse complement strand
AACATGCTCTGCTCCTCCTCCCCTCAAACCTTGATATTAGAAACACACACACACATACCACTCTCCACCTTCAAACTCAAGAGGACAGATAAAGAAGGGCTGCTCTGCTGGGTGTTTGCTAAGGGGCTAGGACCTGCCATCAGGCCTCAGGGGCAAGAGAGGATGGATGGATATCCTCAGGAGTGTGCTAAAGGAGGGAACATGCTCTGCTCCTCCTCCCCTCAAACCTTGATATTAGAAACACACACACACATACCACTCTCCACCTTCAAACTCAAGAGGACAGATAAAGATGTCTTCCCCAGCCAGGACACAGCAGATTCCAAGAGGCTAAGCTCAGAGAAGATCAGAACAATAAGGGTCCGTGCAGATCATTTACTCTGGAGGTTCTCACACTTTTTGGTCACAGGAACCCTTTATGTTCTTAAAAATTATTGAGGATTATTGAGGATCCCAAAGGACTTTTGTATACTGAGTTATATCTGTTGATATTTGCCATATTAGAAGTTAAAACTGAGACATTTAGAAACATGTATTAATTTTTGAAAAAGTAACCATGATAAATCTGTTATAAAATAACATAAATAACATTTTTACTAAAAATGACATTTCCCAAAATAAAAAAAATGGTGAGAAGAGTAGCATTGTTTTACAGGTTTTTTCAAATCTCTTTAATGTCTGGCTTAATAAAGCCAACTGGATTCTCATCTCTGCTTAATGTCCAGTCTGATGTGATATTTTGGCTGAAGTGTATGAAGAAAATTTGGCCTCACAGATGTGTAGTTGGAAAAGAGAAGGTTTTGCAGACTTCCTGTAAGGGTCTTGGACCCCCAGGGGTCTTTGGTCTACACTCTGAGAACTGCTGCTCTAGCCCCATAGCCCAGTTGCAGACAGGGAAACTGAGACGCCGCAGGTTTAATCAGGCCCAGAGCTGTGCCATGCCCGGGTCACTGCCTGCTTCTGACCCAGCCCCATCCTCCAGCAGTGCAAGGGCAAAGGAAACCAAGGAGGTGCAACCCCCAGCAGGGAACAGGAAGGATCCCCCTCTCCTCCACGCAGTGCTGGCCTGATTATCTCGAGACCCAGGCCCAGGGAAGGCTGGTACTAGGAGCATTACTGGCGGAGGTGTCGGGTCTGCAGGAGTGATTTGGCTCCCAGCTCAGAGGAGTGGTGTTTGGGCTTCTGGAGGTGGGTGAGGTTGGCTGGTAGAGATGGCATTCAGGAGGGGGCATGGCCTGAATAAATGCTGGAGGCAGGGCCATGCTGGTGAGTGATCGGCAGGCACAGCATCCCTCAGGTTGTCAGGGCCATGAAGGGGTGCCAGGGCCCAGGGCTGGAAAAGTCTCAGAGAGCCCCAGGTGTTGTCACTGAAGAATCACGGCAAGGAGCTCTCAGGGCCAGGGGTTCAGTCCCTCTCAGAAGCCCTGAATTATGGCTCCTCAGCTGCCAGAGAGGTCCTCAGCCACTCTCTGACTCTAGGTCCCTCTGCAGCTTTAGGCTCCGGAGGAGAGGCTGCATGTGGCTCCTTGCCGTCCATTGTTTGGGCATAGGAAGTGACTTTGGCAGAGAGCCCTCTAGCCCTGACGATGCCCCTCTCACTCTGTTCCTCAGTCAGGCCTTACCTGCACTTAGAGGGGCAGGGCATGGAGGGTACCTCCAGATGTCATCAGCATCACCCAGGCAGCGGGGAGGAGCTAGAACTTGAGCCCAGGGCAGGGACACCCGCCCGCTGTATCTCACAAGGACCTGCTGGTGTCTACACCCCACTTCTTGGCAGCCCCCTCTTTGTTCCTCTCCCTGGAGGGCAAGTGGTCACTGGTGGGTGCTGGGGTCCTCTGTGGCCCCTCACCCAGGCCTGGGCAGTCTTAGGTGAGCAGGGAGCCTGTCTACCTGCCTACAGGGCACTTCCAGGGCCAATGCTTTGTCTCAGTCCTATGCCAAGGCTGGAACCCAAGGCCCACTCTCCTGTCAGGAGACACAGAGGGCCCCATCTCAGGGGAGGAGCTGGGTAAGATGGAAGTTGTCCCACCAGGCCTCCTGCAGACCAGTGTCTCAGCATAGCTCAGGGGCTTAAAGCCTGTGGGTCAGCCACAGTGCAGGCAAGCCGGTCCTCACGCGAGGGAGTCGGTAGGTCAGCTGCATCTAGGAACAAAGGCAAAAACAGGATTCATAAGGGAGAGGAAGGAAAAAACTTCAGACCCCATGGGCTCAGTGAATCTTGTCTGTAAAGTTAGGAGGGTGGTGAGCTGATGCCCGGGCGGCCAGCAGAGGATCGCTTGGACATTACATCTTCCAGGAGGGTTTCAAAGAAAATAACTTCAGGGATTTATGGGTTCTCCAGAAAGGCCCCAAATCTGAACCATTTGCCTCATTTGAAGTTCTCACATAACCTTTCTGACTTATTTTCTGTGTGAGAGGGAGGAGGCGGGGCCGTCCCTGTGGAGGGATGGGGTAGGGGCCCAGGTAGGTATCTAAGCTGCCTTCTTGTCCAGGATGCCTGGCCAGGAAACCACGCTGTGGCACCTGGAAGGGCTTCAGCTCCAATAGTCCGCCGACCTTAGATTCTCAGTGTCTCTTGGACATGCTCAAGAACTACAGGATTCAAAGAGGTTTCCTTGACTCGCTGAGTTCATGATTCTGTGACTTGGTGGATGAGGTAGGATTAGAGCAGGGCTTTGAAGAAGCAACCGGGCCATCGTTCCACCCGGAAACTGTACCTGTCCCTAACCATGGCAACCTCCTGTCCCTTCATGGATTGGATTACCCTGGACACAACACATGCACTCAGGATTTCCTCCTATTACCATGGCCAGCTCACAGCCTTGGGCCGGTGGATGCTCTGTTCTCGACTGCCTGTCCTGGGCTCTCCTGCCTCCAGCTTCCCTGTCCCCAGGAGCCCAAGAGAGCATCCCAGGGCCACATATCAGCCGTAGCCACTCCAGGATGAGAAAAGGCCCTTAGAGAACATTTAGCAACCCCTCACTGCATGCCCAGAGAGCAAGGACTGTCCCCGCATTGAGTGGAAGGGCTGGTGGGGACCCAGGGCTCTCTAACGCTGAGCAGAGGCTGCAGCCCTGATCTGGGAGGCAGGAGGCTGGTGTCCAGTCTTGGCGTGTGCCCTTGGGGACGTCCCTATCCCTGTCTGGTCTCAGCCTTTCCTAGGCACAACAGGGAGACTGCATGGAGTGGGCACCTCTGTGGCTCTGGGAAGACTTGAGAGTCCCAGGATGTGTTCTTGGTCTCCATGGCCTGCTAAATGCTAATGAAGTCCCCAGAGCCGACAGGCCTGGGCGCTTCCTGGAGGAGGTGAAATTGATTCCTGCTACATCTCTGTGGCCTCAGAGAGGCCCCCCGAGCTCTGTCTGGGGACCCCTAGGGACCACATGTGCTGTATCCCTGGTTTGGGAACAGTCCTTCTCTCTCCCTACCCAACCTGTGGCTCCACAGGGCAGATTTTACTACTAGAGATTTGAGCAAGAGGTCTG
This sequence comes from Colobus angolensis palliatus, assembly GCF_000951035.1. Classification (NCBI taxonomy): domain Eukaryota; kingdom Metazoa; phylum Chordata; class Mammalia; order Primates; family Cercopithecidae; genus Colobus; species Colobus angolensis. The sequence continues at coordinate 6,370,353 of NW_012114921.1, read as the reverse complement.
TGCTGGGCATTAATTCTCTGCCAATCTGAATCCTTAGAGTCAGAGAGACAGGCCAGAGGGCTCAGGGAGCAGTGCTAAGACCTTGGAGGACCAATGGGCACAGAAGCCCGGATAGGGCCAGGGTCTCATTGCCAGTGGTGGCCGGGCTCCTCTTCAGGAGACCCCAGCTGTTGGCTCTGCAGGTCCCGTGGGTGTGTTTCTGGGGTCTGGGGAAGCCCAGGTGGAGAGGCCAGAGCTGGGGCTCTGGTGCCAGGGTTTCTCATTCACCTCACCCCACACACATCTGCTGTGCGACCTTGGCAAGTCTCCCCACTTCCTGGAGGCTCGCTTCTCTCATCTGCGAAAGGGGAATATGACCACACCTCCCGAGGCCTTCTGAGGAGTAAAAGGGGTGATGGAGTGGGAGCTGCAAAGTCCTGAGCCCAACAGGGTTTGCTCTCGCCCTGTTGCTGGAGAGAATCCTCCTCACTGAGGAAGGAGGACTCGTTTCTATTATTTGTTTTGTAGTAGTTAGGTAGATACATACATGCATACATACATATACAAAAAATTATTCATTTTTTCTGCACAGATGGTAGCATCCCTTCCACGCTGTTCTGTGGTTTTCCACTGGCCACATCCCAACCGCCCTTCCCTTCAGCGTGGCTGGGGCTGCCTCAGTGCTGCTGACAGGCCTGTCCCCTCGCTACCTTCCCTGCAGGTTGCTGTGGCTGGCGGTGGACGCTGTTCACCCAGTACTTCCCTGCCCATTGATCTAGTTGCTCTTTCAGCCACTCAGCAAATGTTGCTGAGCATCTCCTATGTGCCGTGCATTGTGACAGGCCCTGAGGGATGGAGGCCTTGAATGGGGACTGTAGAGGAATCAACTGGGCATGCTGAAGGAGACCTGTGGGTATGATGATTGTACAGGAAGGTGCCTGGCTTCCTGGAGGAGGCGTCATCTCGGCTTGGAACTGAAGGATGAGAAGGAATTATCTGGGTGAAGGGGTAGGGGAAGTGTGTCCCTGGTCTGAGATGGCAGGGGTTGGAGTGTGGTGCTTTTAACTGAGAGTTTCATATGAATGGAGCCTCTTGGTTGTGGGTTGAGGTTGACGAGGGTGGCAGGGGCCAGGGCTTGGGGCTTTGTGGGCAGGAAGAGCATTTGGACTTTGTCCAGAGGCTGTGGGAAACCGCTGGAGGGTTTTCAGCAGGGATGATGTGGTTAGATGTTTTAAAAGCCGGCGCAGCTCTGAGTGGAGGATAGATTGTTGTGGGGGCGAATGTGGAAGCTGGGAGCCCAGTGGGGAGGCACCTGCAGTGGGCTGCTGAGATAGCGTGGCCTGGCCAGGGAGGCGGCATGCAGATGGAGAGTGGGAGTGGTGTGAGGGAGGGGTGTCCAGGGGCTCCCCAGGTTCCTGCCCTGGGCGAGGGATGTGGTGATGCTGTTGGTCAAGTTGGGAAGGCTGGAGAGAGCAGAGTTGGAGGGAAGGGGAAGCTCTGGTCTGGACGTGCTGGTGGCATCAAGTAGGGACGTCAGGAGGCTCAGGGCTGAAGGGTTCATGCACAGGAGGACCCTCTGGGCTGTGGGCAGAGTGGAGAAGGCTGTGGGTGCCATGGGTGGGAAGAGGCCTAGCCCCAGCCCTGGGCCAGCTTCTCAGAGCATCTCAGCATCCCCCATTTCCCTCTCTGGACTGCCCGTGCCCTGCACGTGGCCACGGAGCCTGCTCCCAGGGCCTCCCTCCACTGGGCTCTGACCACCTCCTGGAGGCTGGTCCATTAGATCTGAAACAGCCTCTGCCTCCAGCCTGGGTGACAACCATTCATCCCCACAACTGCCGGGGTGACCTTTCAGCAGCAGACCTCCCAAATGTCACGCTCTTTCACGCCTCTGTGCTTGCTACCCGCGGGTGGGCCCCCTGGCTCTCCCTCCCCTACACCCCTACCTCATGAGATCTAGGTGCCTCCCTCAGGGCCCTCACACCCCAGCCTCCCCGTGTGTCTCAGTAGAGGGTTGTTGAATGGCTGCATGGCATCAGCCTGTGCTGTGTGGGGATCATGGGCCAGATGGCTGAGCATCACATTATTAAGAAGAAATCAGGAAGAAAGTTTAGTTGGGCGTTGTGGCACATGCCTGGAATCCCAGCTACTCGAGAGGCTGAGGCAGGCGAATCTCTTGAACCCAGAAGATGGAGGTTGCGGTGAGCTGAGATTGAGCCACTGCACCCAGCTTGGGCGACAGAGCGAGACTCTGCCTCAAAAGAAAGGAAGGTGGCGTTTATGTACCAGGCACCTGGCAAAATTGTGTCTTTTCCCTTTAGTCTTTACAACAGCCAAGGGAAGTGGGTGTTAACCTCGCCTTTTACAAATGAGCAAACTGAGGTTTGCCAAAGGGATATTCTTTGGGGCTGGTTCCTAGTCTGATGCAGGTTTCCACCAGAATCTAGCTAGTTCCCACGGCTGGGCAGGGCCAAGCTGTAGGGGACCGTGCCTGAGGGGTCCAAGGGCAGGGCCTGATCTGAGAATTCAGCAGCCCTGGGCCATGTGGGTGCCATTCGTGGAAAATGCTCTTATAGCCCCTATTCCCCACTGACGAGCTTCCTTTTCTTCTGCTCTGCACTTTGCAACCTCAGACCACCTGCGGAGGGCGGGTGAGTGTGGCACAGAAAGCCAGCTCCAACTGGTGTCGTATTTGGCTGCCTGCTTGGCTTGGCTGCTCCCCTCCAGCCTCCCACCCCCACCCCACCGTAGCTCTTCCTGCTTGGCTCTCGTGGCACGGTTAGTGGGTCAGCACAGTGAGGCTCGAGTGCTTCCCTCCATGGGCTGATTGGAGGAAGAGGCTTAGGTGGGAAAGGAAGGTCTTCCTGGGCCCAGAGAAGGGCAGTTTCTGGCCAGCTCTCCTGGTCCAGGACAGCCAAGGCCAGGACTGGAAGCTGGGTCTTGGCCCCACCTGGCCCCAGGGTGGGCGTTTCCCCCAGCATGCAGTGCCTGCAGCCAGGGAGGTCAGCTCCCTGCATGGCCACGGTAGGCTGAGGCTGCTGGGGCATAGCTGCGGCTCTGCTGTGATGCACTGAGCCCTGAATGGGAAGGGGAGGGCAGACTGTCACCTCCCCTGGACATCTTTCTTCAGCCTCTCCAGGCCCCAGATATCAATACATCCATTGCCAATTATGGTCTAGGCCTGCCTAACCTTTTCAAGTTTGAGACATGGGGTGGGAGGAGGGAGAAGTAACCCTGAGTGCCTCACCCTGCTCTGGTGGCAGGAGGGCCAGGCTGTTGTCCCCTGTGGCAGGACCCCAAGCCCACAACAGGAAGCCTTGCCTACAGACAGCTGATCTTTGCGATCTTTGCACTAACAGAGGAGCCCAAGTAGAGAACCCCCTTAAGGCTATCTGAGGTGCGCCTGGCCCCTGTGCCTACGCTGCACAGGAGGACTGGAGGTGCTCTGTCCCCCGGAGCGCAGCGTCTCCCTTTGTCCTGGGGCAGTGCTACAGAGAGCGGGGCCCAGCCAGCCCCCAAGCCACATACCCCAGCTCCTTCAGCTCTTTATAGCTCATTTCTCACACCCCTCTCCCTCACCAACCTGGCCTCCCCCGGACATGGTCCCGTTGATTAATTTCACTCCAAAAGCTTGGGATACAGGGCCTGAAGGCCGTGGTGGGAGTCAGCATTTGCAGAGTACCTACTGTGTGCCATGAATTTTAAAAGATGTCACCTCCTCTAATCTTCACAAACAGTTATACTGATTTTTACAGATAAAGAGAAGGAAATCTAGGCGTAGAGACTCCACCTACCTCTTCATCAAATGTCACTGAGCACTTACTCCGAGCCAGACCCAGTGCTGGACGGATGGCCCTGCCCCAGCTCCTAAGGAGGCCCGATTCTGGCTCCAGGTCCACCCACATGACTCCGAAGCCAAGACTCTTCCCTCCAGAGCAGATCCCAAGAGCTTTCTAGAGTCAGAGTCTCCCACACAGAATCAGTGAGCTCCCCATCTCTTGCTGCCCACAGACGTACACGGGCTCCATCCTGGTGGCTGTGAACCCCTACCAGCTGCTCTCCATCTACTCACCAGAGCACATCCGCCAGTACACCAACAAGAAGATTGGGGAGATGCCCCCCCACATCTTTGCCATTGCTGACAACTGCTACTTCAACATGAAACGCAATAGCCGTGACCAGTGCTGCATCATCAGGTGGGCGGCCCAGCACCTGTGTGGAGCTCCAGGCTTAGGACCTAGAGCTCCAGCTGTGGGTTCCTGCTGATACCTCTAGGAATTGCCCGTGCTATCAGAAATGCCATCAAGCTCCTCAGGAGCCAGACCTATGTACTCTGTGCTGTGTAACAATGTAGAAAATCACCTCCCCTTTCTCAGGTATCATATCTCTACGCTACCAAAGCTCACATTAGCTTTTGAGGCCAGCCTTGTTTACTGCTGGCTCCTGTTAAGTTATGGTCAGTTGACATCTCAGGCTCCTATTTTCTTTTGGACAGAGGGTAAAAGACAAAGCATTGACTGCACATCTAATATGTGTTGTTCTCTATGGCAAGTACAGATGCAGGGGTGTTTGTGTCTGAATGAAGGTGAAGGAGAATGCAGTAGAGCACTGGGCCCTTGAGCCCTGCCCCAGCCCTGGAGGGTCCATATTGTCAGCCGTTATTACAGATGGGGGAGCTGGTGGATGGTGCAGCCTGGGCTGAGTTCCAGTTGGGTGGGGAGTCCCTGTAGGTTGTGACAGGTCCTGCCACTCCCTCCCTCTGCAGTGGGGAATCTGGGGCTGGGAAGACGGAGAGCACAAAGCTGATCCTGCAGTTCCTGGCAGCCATCAGTGGGCAACACTCATGGATTGAGCAGCAGGTCTTGGAGGCCACCCCCATTCTGGAAGGTAGGACCAGGGTTCCGAGGGTGGGACCAGGCAGTGGGGCGGGAGAGGGCTTTGCCAGTGACACCCTACTCACTCCGCAGCCTTCGGGAATGCCAAGACCATCCGCAACGACAACTCAAGCCGTTTCGGAAAGTACATCGACATCCACTTCAACAAGCGGGGCGCCATCGAGGGCGCCAAGATTGAGCAGTACCTGCTGGAGAAGTCGCGCGTCTGTCGCCAGGTGAGCCTGAGCACCAGGGATGCAGGAATAGACCCAGGTCCCTGGCCTCAGGGGTCTGTGTGGCCCTGATGCTCCCCCACCTGCCCGTATTGCTGCCTGCTTGCCTCTGTGCTGGAAACCCCACCATGAAACCCACTGATGGGCTTCTCCACAAGCCATTTGTTAAAATGGTAGACCATCGTCCCAGGCTAGTTCCTGATGGCCTCCTCCGGCCCTCCTCCCCTGGCCCCCAACACTGTGCCCACATTTTCAGGCCCCAGATGAAAGGAACTACCACGTGTTCTACTGCATGCTGGAGGGCATGAGTGAAGATCAGAAGAAGAAGCTGGGCTTGGGCCAGGCCTCTGACTACAACTACTTGGCCATGGTGAGGCCCAGGCGGGCACCTGGGTAGGGGGGCACCCACCCTAGGATTGCAGGGAGCTGGCTGCTGCAGACTCAGCCTTGAGGTCTCACTGGTCACAGGGCTCAGGTGCCAGCTTCTTGCTGGCTTGTCTGGACACCAAGGAGAAGTGGGCCCCTGGCCATTGCTGCCACCAAGCAAAGGGTGGGGGATCTTAGGGCATGCACATGGCAGGCTGGCTTGGGGAGCACCACTCCTTTAGCCCTGGGGAGAGCCCATGTCTGGTTGCCTGGGCTGGGCTGGGGTGGGCCAGGCCACATGGACGTAAGTGTGGGCTACGGCACCTGAAGCATATGTGTGTCTGTGCATGTGTGTGTTGTAGGTGTGACAGGTGACCCTGGACACTTCCTGTAGCTGGCTGGCACACACGTGCACGCACACACACACCCACATCTTGTAGACACACAGAAAATGCGGTGTGCCCCCGTTGATGCCCTGCTTGTATGCAGTTACCTCTCTCCTCTGTCTCCACCAGGGGGTACCTGCCTAGGGGGTCAAGTCCCTGATAGTGGGTATCCCTGGGGGGGCTACAGGAGCCTGGTAGGGCCTAAGTGCTGTGACTGCCAGGTGGGCAACAGGGGCTGGCCTGGCATCAGTGACCTGCCTGCTCTTCTGAAGAAGGGGCACCAGCACCCCCAGATGTGGAGAATGAGTTCCTGGGAAGCCCGGGCTTTCTAGACTCTCCAGACTTTCTGGAGGAGTTGTGGTGCTCACCGGGTGAAGTCAGCGCCTAGGGCCCCAGGCTGGCCTGGCCTGTCAGGCAGAAAGGGCCTTTTGGGCAGGCAGCCAGGCACTGCCCCTCTGGGGGTACACTGACATCCTCCTGCACCCCACTCTCCCACCCTGCCCACCAGGGTAACTGCGTAACCTGTGAGGGCCGGGTGGACAGCCAGGAGTACGCCAATATCCGTTCCGCCATGAAGGTGCTCATGTTCACTGACACCGAGAACTGGGAGATCTCGAAGCTCCTGGCCGCCATCCTGCACCTGGGCAACCTGCAGTATGAGGGTGAGGCTGCGCTGCCCTTGCCCTGCCCCACCCCTGCGCCAAGGGCAGTGCAGTGCCTTGCTGCCCACACAGTGTTGGTGGTTCAGTTTCTGTCCCAACACATGCCCTCTTTGGGATGGAAGCTGGGAAGAATTCGCCTGTGGGTAGATTTGAACAGGTCTGCTAGCTTGAAATCAGCTTTGGGTGTAGCGTCTCTGTGCTGACAGTCCACCATGGAGAGGTACAGTTAAAGTATATTGGGAGTTGTCTATGGACCCTTTAAGACTCACTTCAAAGTTGGTTTCTTCTTTAAAGTCAGATGTCTTAGAGAGAGGGTTTATCTCTGAACTAATCATTGTAAGGTGTGAGTGACTGGATAGCCATCTTTGGAAAGGGAGAAGGCTAGGGAAGGGAACATGTTCACTCATCTAACATTCTTGGACACCTACTATGTGCTGGGAGGTGGTCCCCTGAGGCAGGTGGCGGGTCCCACTCTGCTCTTGCCCCTGGTTCCCGGCATAGTCCCCAGGCAGAGTAGGAGCCCCAGGAAATGTGCCCAGGGAATGAATGATCCCAGCACTAAGATCATAGTCTAGTCATCTTGAAAGGCTAAGAGACACAGGGAAATGTAAGCTGACAGAAGGAAGAGCTTGTGCAAAGGCCCTGAGAACAGAGCGCATGTTGGGAAGGGTGATCCAAAGTTTGTCTAACAGGAGCCAGGGCTGCTGCCAAGAGCCCTGGGAGTGGGGAGAGAGCTGCAACGACCAGTGTCTGTTCCTTGAATGCCAGGCATGGTGCCATGTGAGGGGCATACATGGTCCCTACCCTCATGGTGCCTGCAGTCTCATGGTGAGAACATTAATCAAATACACCTTGACCCGGGAAGCATTTCGTCACAGTGCTGATGCCCTCCCTAGACAGGGCAGGACCCCGGCAGCAAGAGTGACAGCCTAGTCCTCTTAGGACAGTCCCCTTGCCCCTGTTGCCCACTCTCCCTCCCCTGATGCTGTGCCCTTTACTGCCAATAGCCCGCACATTTGAAAATCTGGATGCCTGTGAGGTCCTCTTCTCCCCGTCGCTGGCCACAGCTGCATCCCTGCTTGAGGTCAGTGCCCGACCTCTCTCCCCTCCACGACTTCTGTCCATCTGAAGGGTTGAGTTCAAGCTCATTGGGGGCTGGGATGTGGGAACCACATTGCTGGGACCCTCTGGTTTGGAGAGCTCTGTTCAATATGGAGAAGCAACCGCGTGCAGGTCCTGTGCTAGGCATAGGTCCTGGAGGAGCTGCCCTGGGGATGGCAGGGCAGGTGGGGGCCCTGTGATGCCCTGGGCTATGTGACCCTGGGTGAGTCATCCCTGCCTTCTGGGCCTCAGTCTCCACATCTGGGCAAAGGGCACTGGTGTCCATGGGTCAAATGCATTGAGTCTGTCTGTCTTTTAGCAAACACTTACTAGGGTTGGAAAACCGGGATGAATAAAGCCAGTTAGGGATTGTCCTAGAAAGGACAGGTGACATGCTGGAGGGAGTTAAGCGGGGCTGTCAAGGAGATAGAAGTTCCTTCCAGGCAGCACCACGGCAGGTTTCCATGGCTGGGGAGAATTTGGCCGTGGGCCCTGGGGCTGGTGTGCTTAGTGGAGGCAGTGGTTTGGGCCAGGCCAGTGCTGGAAAGTGGAGGGGTCTGGTTGTGGGTGGAGGGAAGGGGCAGTCTGGATGGTGAGCCCCGGGGGTGTTGCCTGCACCAGGTGAATCCCCCAGACCTGATGAGCTGCCTGACCAGCCGCACCCTCATCACCCGTGGGGAGACGGTGTCCACCCCACTGAGCAGGGAGCAGGCACTGGACGTACGCGATGCCTTCGTCAAGGTGGGCTGGAAGGAAGGGGCCGCTTGCTCGCCCTAACCCTCGGGAAGTTGGGCTGTTGATGAGCAGGTGCCAAGGAGTCCTGGGAGGCGGGTAGACGTCTGGGTCGCCACCCCTGCCTGCCCTGGGGCCACCGTCAACCTTCCTCGAGTCCCAGGTACCCATGCTCCTCTGGGACCTTCCTAGCTCTGGCCACCCCAGGCCCTTGGCTTTTGGCCTGCTTTGATCAGCCATGCTGTTCCCAGCCCCGGTTTATTCTCTTTGGTCTCTCTGTAGAAGACACAGAAGAGGGGGGCTGGATCGGGTCCTGTTTCTACAGCCCCTCGTTTGCCATTCATGGAGCCTTCACCCCCACCACACCAGGCCCTGGGCTGTGTTCGGGGACCTCAGAGATAAACAGGGTTGGACAGAGAGATGAGAGCCCCAAGGAGGGCTCCTTCCCCGGCTGCAGGGTCAGGGAAGGCTTCTCAGAGAGGAGCTGTTATCTCAACAGAGCCTTGAAAAATGTATAGCAACTGTTCAAGCAGGAGAAGGGGGCTCCAGGCAGAGGGAACAGCTTAAGTAAAGGGTTGGGGATTCCACATATCACTTTGTTCCATGCAAGGGCTGGAGCGAGGCCACGAAGGGTCCAGGAGCCAGGCCTGTCCCCCGGGGAAGGGTGTGGCTGATGCCAGCGGCTGATCGCTGCCTTTCAGGGGATCTACGGGCGGCTGTTCGTGTGGATTGTGGACAAGATCAACGCTGCAATTTACAAGCCTCCCTCCCAGGATGTGAAGAACTCTCGCAGGTCCATTGGCCTCCTGGACATCTTTGGGTTCGAGAACTTTGCTGTGAACAGGTACCGCATGGGGCTCTGCTCATGGGAATTTCCTTCCCCAATACGGACATAAGAAATAATCATGTCTCTCTCTTGTGAAGCACATTTAGTTGCCTCCTAATATACTCTGCCAGGCTGTTCCACCATCACGGTGGTCCCTCTCCCCTTCTTTCTCATCCCCTTGTGTCCCTCACCTCCCCAAGGTCAGCTGAGCCCGGCTGGGGTTGTGAGGAGGCTGTACACGTCCTGAACACTTGGGGAGGCAACCTCTGGTCTCCAGACCCCGCTGGCCACTGCTGATCTGCCCAGATCCATGCTGCAAGGTGTCTCAAAGCAGGGAGGCCGGGCCTGAGCCACACTTGTGTTGGGGTCTCAGCCACCATTGGGATTCTCTGCCTTTTAGGGGCCATGTGAGGGGCTGATGGGTGTGTCACGTACAGGTGGGTCCTGGAGCCCCACTTCCTGCTGGAAAGTCAGGACCTGGCAAGTCATGTCAGTTCCTGTGCTGTTTGGATGTCTCAAAGCCCTCGTCCAGCACCAAAACACCACACTCAACACACAGGGCTGTGTCTGTGGCTCGGCCTTGTCTGCAGCCGGGGCTGTTTCCCAAGCCTTGTCATCCCGCTTCCCACCTCCCAAGGCCACTTTCGATATCCCTGTAAGGCCCACCAGCCAGTGTCTGGGCTCTTTCTCTCCCAGGCAATCTGCCTGGGGTTTGGGTGCCCACCTGCCAATCCCCAGCCCTCCCCAGGGCTTGATCATACAAGGGAAAGGGTTCTGAAAAGCCTTAACTCTCCTTCAGTGACCCTGGACAAGTCCTTTGCCCTTGCTGGGCCTCTGTGTCCTCCTCTGCACCTGGAGGGAGGTGGACTTGATAAACCCCCTTGCCTCAGAGTTTGGAGTCCACGATGGGAGCAGCTTGCTAAAGGCCACGCTGCAGGTGGAGGCAGAGCCAGGCCCTGAATGGCAGGGTGGGGCCTGAACATCACCCTTACCCCATCCCTGTGCCCCTGTAGCTTCGAGCAGCTCTGCATCAACTTTGCCAATGAGCACCTGCAGCAGTTCTTTGTGAGACACGTGTTCAAGCTGGAGCAGGAGGAGTATGACCTGGAGAGCATCGACTGGCTGCACATTGAGTTCACCGACAACCAGGACGCCCTGGACATGATCGCCAACAAGCCCATGAATATCATCTCCCTCATCGATGAGGAGAGCAAGTTCCCCAAGGTGGGCCGGTCCTGCCACCGCCTCCCGGGGTCTTGGGCGTGCACAGCTTCCTTCCCTGCTCTGAGCCACAGCTTTCCTCATCTGCAAAATAGGACTAATGTTACCCACCCCTCAAGGTGGCTCTGGGGCCAATTCAAGTACAGTCATCTGCCATTTGGGAATCACCTACAGTCCACGGGGTCCTGGGCCAGGCCATGAAGATCCAAGCATGCAGTTGGCACAGAACGGGTGCTCAGGACACAGCATATATCTCAGAGCTGGGGAGGGGGAGACGGGATTGCACCCATGATTTTAGTCTTGGGAAATCGATTGTCTAAACTGGAATGCACTTTCAAAGTTGTGTAGTTCCAATTCATCCACTTAAGAGATGGGGAAATGGGGGCCCAGGGAGCTCCTATGTGATGTAGAAATAAAGGGAGGGAAGCTCCTGAAGAAGAGACAGGGTGCAAAGACATGGGCAGGGAGGGGAGTGGGGCCCATGGAGGAGAGGGTGGACTCACAATTGCCCCTCCACTCCCCAGGGCACGGACACCACCATGTTACACAAGCTGAACTTCCAGCACAAGCTCAACGCGAACTACATTCCCCCCAAGAACAACCACGAGACCCAGTTTGGCATCAACCATTTTGCAGGTGTCGTCTACTATGAGACCCAAGGTACAGAGGGCTGCCAGCTGTCCGTCGCTCCCTGCCTGTAGCCCTGCCTTCCCCTTCTCCAGCCCAGGAATAAGATATCCGGAATTTTAAAGATTTTTAAAATTTGTGATTATATATATATATAAACTTGACTAAAATGGCCAAGTGTTGGATTCAGTGGCATTAAGTACTTCACAGTGCTGCGCATCCAGTACTGCTATTTCCAGGGCTTTCTCACTGCCCCAAACAGAGGCTCTGCATGCATGGAGCGATACCTCCTTTCTCAACTCCTAGTCCCCTGCAACCTGTGTTCTACTTCTGTCTGTGAGTTTGACTATTCTAGGTACTTCATATAAGTGGAATCATATGATATGGCTGTACATCATTTAATGTCATTTATGAGAATGTGTCGTTAGGCAATTTGGTCATTGTCAATCATCGCAGAGTGTAGTTACACGCCTAGATGGTCCAGCCTACTACACAGCCAGACTATCTGGTATGGCCTATTGCCCTCAGGCTACAGACCTGTACAGCATGTTCTTGTACTAAATACTGTAGGCTGTTTTGACAGAATGGTAAGTATTTGTGCATTTAAACATAGAAAAGGTACAGTAAAAATACATCATTACCATCTTAGGCACCACTATTGTATCTGTAGTTGGCTGAAATGTCATTATGCGGTGAAGGCGTGACTGTCCTTTTGTGTCTGGCTTGTTTCGTTTAGCATAATGTCGTTAATTTTCATCCACATTGTAGCATGTATCAATTGCCCTCATTTTCATGGCTGAATAGTATTTCATTGTGTGGATAAACATTTTGCTTATCCATATATCTGCGAATGGACATTTGGGGTTGTTTCTACCTTTTGACTTTTGTGAATAGTGCTGCTCTAAACACTAGTGTGCAAATATGTATTCAAGTCCCTGCTTTCAGTTCTTTTGGATGGGCTCAATGCTTGTTTGTACATTTAGGGAAACTGAGGCTCAGAACAAGGTGGGGGGCTTGACTGTCCTTACCTGATACAACATAGCCCATTAGGCTCAAAGTCAGGCCTAGAACTGGCCCAGTTACCCGCTAAGACTCTCGGCAACAAGACCAAGCATGAGTTTTGAAGACCACGCATCTTCTTTTCCCCTGGGGACATGCAACTGGGTTCATGTTAAAGCTGGAAGTTAAGAAGAGTGGTCAGAACATGGGCTTATCTCACTTGGAATTCTTACAGGGTTTGTCAAAAGACTGCAGACTTCCCTTGCCAATCCCTTCCCACCCACCCTGGTATAAAGGGCCAACCTCAAATTGGCATCCATTATGGGCTGTGTCTACCCTGAGCCCTGCCATACAGCCTCAAGGGATCTTACCCATAGTCAAAGGCCAATTAACCCATAAATATCTATCCCTACTATGTACCACAAAAAATTAAAAATTAATTTTTTTTAAAAAAGGCCAAAGACATTCAAACATGCTATAACCCATCCATGTCTTACTCCCTTGCTGAACTGGTCCAGAAGTCAGCAGTGTATCAGTGAGCCAGGGTGCAGTGGTAGAATCTGGTGGCGGCTCAGACTCCCTTAAAATACTGGACTGTGAGATTCAATCTTACTGTTGGAAGAAGGAAGCAGACATTAAGTTTGAAGGACTGTCACGCAAACAAATTGGTCTTTCATTTGGAGTAATATAGGATTGTATTTTTCCGTTCAGTTCAACCAGTATGCTCTTAGCATCTATTATGTACCAGGCTTCATGATGTTGCTGAGGATACAGAAGTGATAATTGAGTAATCTCTATGCTGAGTTATAAAACCATAGAATGCTATGTCTAGAGGGAGCATAAGGGTCATCTACCTTAATAGAATTGGAAACTGAGGCCCAGAAAGGGAAATGGCTTGCCTAAGGTTGTTAAACAAGACTAAATGACTGGAAAGAATTCTACCAGCATTTGCTAGTTCACAAAGAACCTATTCAATACAGCATCTTATTTATGATGTGGATTTATGAAGTGGGTGGTATTAGGTGTTCTGAAGAGAAGCAAGCTTGTGGGCAGTATCCTTCCCACCCAACAGTTAAGGAACCTGGAGTCTCAGAATGGGGGTCTTTCTAGGATCACATAGTGAGTCTGTCAGAGCTTTAATGAGAACCCAGTTACATCCCACTGCAAGGCCCACCCTCTATTCCTGTGTGCCCCCTGCAACTCCCCCCTCCCCAGGTGCCAGGCGGGCAGCCTAGCACTGGTTCTCTGTGCAGTCTGCCATTCATGGGCAGCCTTTGTCCTGCTCTGTGCAGTGGCACTCCCCCTCAGTCATCTGCAGTCCCTGGACACCCTCTTTCCCCACTCTACCAACCCCCTCCCCATTAACCAGTTTCCAACTCCTTGGTCCCTGTGAGTGGCAGCCTTCTCTGGGGTCTGTGTGGTGCAGGAGAATCTCCCTAGGCTCCTGGGGGTCCTGGGGGTCCTGGGTCCCGGGTCCTGGGTGCAGAGAATCTCCTTTGCACCAGCATCCTGGGTTCAAGTCTTAACTCTGCCCATGGCTTACTGGGTGATGTTAGGCAACTCACTTAACTTCTCTGAACATCGGTTTTCTCCCTTTGGGGGCAGAGGAGGTAATCCCTACCTGGATCTGTGAGGGGTCCTCGTAAAACATAACACACTGTCCAATGACAAGGTGGTTTTAATGAATTCCTTTAATATTAGCTTGTACCAGATCAACACGCATTCTCTCCCAGGTCACACACTTACTTAACAAGGCCTTTTGATGTCTTAGTTCAAAAGACTCATGGTGGCTTTGGGGTGATTGGTCAGGAAGGCGGCCTGCTTTCTCCTGGAGACTGAGACCCCCTGCCCTTCTTGAACAGGTCTGGAAGAGGGGAGCTATGTTGTTGGGGAGATGGCCCCTCACTTTCTCTGTGATCTTGGGCAAGTCTCTGTCCCCTCCAGGCCTCAGGGTCCCCCACCATGAAACGGATATGGTAGAACTAGTGGATTTTGAGGTTCCTTCTGGCTCAGATGTTGTGGGTTTGGGGAGGGCCTCCCAGAGCTGGTGAGATGTGACTGTTGTTTGCTGCTCGCAGGCTTCCTGGAGAAGAACCGAGACACCCTGCATGGGGACATTATCCAACTGGTCCACTCTTCCAGGAACAAGTTCATCAAGCAGATATTCCAGGCCGACGTCGCCATGGTAAGCCGGGCGTGGTTTCCGTTGTTCGGGAAGGGCCCCCACAGGCCAGGCCTGGGTCTGAGCCCTGCCCTTGTCCAGTAGCTTCAGCTGAGCCCCCCTGGCCACATAATGGGTATGGAGCTTTGCTGTGGCTCCAGGAGGGGCCTGGAGGGGCCTCAAAGCTGTTCCCATCTGGTCCTCTTATTGTACTAATTGGGAGATGTGGCTGGGGTGCAAGGCCCAGAGAAGAGTCACCTGAGAGGTCACGGAGCAGAACTGGTCAGGGCTCAGTTTACTGTGGGGGTCCACCCCCTGGAACCCAGCTGCTAAAGGGAGCACAGGCACTAAGAGCACGTCCAGCCTGAAGGATGTGGGGTGGGTGTGGATACTCAGAGAAGCTGGCAAAGAGGGCATGTCTGCAGATCCCATCAGACAGTGGGAGAACTGCCCCCTCCGCCTTTCCTTAGGCCCTAGGGTGAGGGTCTAATAGGTTTTCTCCTGCAAGGTTGCATGCCTTTTTATTTCATATTTTCCTCCTGTCCCATGGTTCCCTGGAGGGTGCATGGAAGGCCTCAAGGGGAAGACAGCCCCGGCCCCCTCCATGCCTGTCCAGGTGCCTGGCAGTCCCCTGCCCTCAGGACCATCAAGACATCACAGAGCTTCCAGGACCCCAGACCTCTCCCTGATGGTCCCCCTCTCTCCGTGGTGGATTTTGAGTGGTTTTGTGACCCACCACATTCTCCTTGCCCCTCCTCTCCCCATCTCACTCTGCACCGTGGTTCCTGTTGTAGTTTCTCTGTGGTTATTCATCGGGCACTCTGCGCCACTCAGCAGCTGCTGCGAAGGTAAAAGACCCCAGCGGCCTGGTGGGGCTTGGTCCCGAGCCCCCACGGTGCTGAGTCTCGGGGAAAGGGTTGGGCTTTTTCTCCTTTTTTTGGAGTGTGTTTTTGTGTGGAGTGGTTTGTGGAGTGACTTTTGTGTTTGGTTTTTGAGTTGTGTGTGCTGTAGGCATTTCTTTCTTCAAGGAGGAAACTGAGTCCTAGAAAAGAGGCAAGCCTTGCCCAGGGTCCTCTGGGAACCAGGGGCAGAGCAGGGACTCGAACGCAGGTCTCCTAAGGCCCCTTGGAGGCATCAATCCCTGGTCCTTCCACTGGGCCCTAGTGGGCGCCTACAGCCATGCCTTTGTCGGATGCTCAGATAACCTTGCAAGGCAGGAGGGACAGGTGGCATTTTCTGCATTTTGCAGATGAGAGACTGAGGCTGAGGGAGGGGATATGACTCATTCCAGGTCACAGCATTCTGACAGGGAACTGGGACTAAGAGACATCATTCCCCGGACCTCCTTAGGCCTGAAACAGCAGCCCTGCCGTGTCCTGAGCTCTGGTTCAGGCCGTGGCTCCCATGGTGCTCTAGATCCCAAAGGTGCTGGGTACCCCTTAGCAACAGCTTAGTGCTGTCAACCCCTTTGCCTCTTTTACTCTCCTCAGACCTCCATTTCCTCTCTGCCAAATACTGACATCCTTCCACTTTGGCCTGGTGCTGAGTCCCTCTTCCTTCCTGCCTGCCTGGCAGAGTTCTGAAACAATCCACACACCCCCGGCAGTAGATAGGGCATGTCAGGAGCAAGGAGCTTGTCTGGATGGTGGCCTCTCCCCTCTGCCCATGGATCAGCCCTGGAACAACCTCCCGCCCCCACTCACCCCCACAGACCAACACTGTAGGCTGGCCGACTGCTGGGTTGCACGCAGGGCTGACCTGAGAGAGGGGAGTCCCAGGCATTTGAAGCTCTAACACCCAGGAGAGTCCCCACCCGAAGGCCCTGTGCTGTAAGGTGGCCACACTGCTGAGACAGGCGTGGCTCTGGCCTCTCCCACTCTTTCATCTTCTCCTATAGCCCTGCTGGCCCCGCTCAGTGGCCCATCCATTCCTCCTGGTCTTGGGCATACTCTGGTTAAACCCCATCTTCCCCTCCTACCCGTTCTCTCTCCTCTCTCTTTTCAAAGCTCCTGGAGGCATCTGGGAATGTTCCATGATATTTCCTGCTCTGAGTTTCCTACTTCTGGGACTAGAACCCATTTACTGAGAAATCATGGAAAGGTCAAAGTGCAGGATCCCAGAGTCTCCGGAAATGGCCCACCCCGGAGGAAGTTTTAGGAGCAGAGAATCGGGATACAACAGTGACCAATCTGATACCAGTTACATCTACTGGGCACCTCTTCTGAGCCAGGCTATGAGCTAAGCACTTATATTTATCACCTCATTCACTCCCCACTGCAACCTGGCGAGTAATTACTATTACTCCCACTTTACAGGTGAAGAAACCGGGGCCCAGGCTGGGTGTGGCGGCTCGCACCTATGATCCCAGCACTTTAGGAGGCGAAGGCAGGAGGATTGCTTAAGGCCAGGAGTTCAAGACCAGCCTGGGCAACATAGTGAGACCCTGTGTCTACAAAACAATTTTAAATTAGCTGAACATGGTGGTGAGCGCTTGTAGTCGCAGCTGCTTGGGGTGGGGGGCGCTGAGGAAAGAGGATTCCTTGAGCCCAGGAGTTGGAGGCTGCAGTGAGTTGTGATTTGCCACTGCACTCCAACCTGAGTGACAGAGGACGACCCTGTCTCTGACATTTAAAGAAAGAAACGGGTCCAGAGAGACCAAGGTGCTGGCTGAGGTCACACACCTTGCGACACACCAGGGATTCGAGCGCAGGCCTGCCTCAGGGACTTGTCTAAGGCCATATACAAGAGTGGGCTAAAGTAAGGTTTTCCGAGTTCCTGCCTTTTTAAATATAATTTTAATTTTTAAAAATTTACCGTGCTGGCTCCATAAACGTCGCATCTTAGGAAAGAAAACATACTTCGTAACTCCTAGAAACACAATGGCTTTTTTAAAGGAAGATGAAAATCAGCTTGGTTAATTGTTTATCCAATGACAGTGTACTAGTGGCAATGCTCCCGTCAGGATGGAAGCGCACGCCACTTCTTGCAGTGATCTGAACTCCCATCATGGGCAGGTCCCCGAGCCCTGAGTTTTTAGCCTTTGACTCCTACATCTGCCTCGCCAGGCAGCCCTGGGCAGCCCCACCGCAGCACTTGCTGGTCAAGGGCCAAGTCCAGCTGTGATGAAGGCAGCTCTTCCAGGACATTGAGTACCCCCTGATTAATGCCTAAGCCCAGTCGTATGTCCTGGGGCCCCAAGCCCAAGAGACACCTGTTCACTCTATGCAGGTGGTCTCCTGCCTGAGAATTCCCAGCCCCTTTCACATCACGCTCTGGGGTCTTCCTCTCAGGTCCTTTCCGGGGAGCCTTTGGACTTTTCACTTCCACCTTTACCCCATCCCTATCTGCAGATTATCATAGAAAACAGCAAATACCAGGAAGGACAGCCTTTCCCCTCAATGAAATAAAACCAAATCAGAAACCCAGTTGACTACCTACAAACCTTTATTGAGCGCCTACTATATGCCAGGCATTGTCATGGGTCTTGGGGACGTAGCGGTGAACAAAACAGAAAAAGTCTCTGTCCTTATGGAACTTAAGTTCCAGCAGAAGAGGGGATAGTTAGAAAGCCAAGGCCAAGTGCAGTGGCTCATAACTGTAATTCCAGCACTTTGGTAGGCCGAGGTGGGCGGATTGCTTGAGCTCAGGAGTTCGAGACCAGCCTAGGCGAAATGGCAAAATCCTGTCTCTACAAAAAATATAAAATTAGCTAGGCACAGTGGCACACACCTGTAGTCCCAGCTACTCAGGAGGCTGAGGCAGGAGGCTTGAGCCTGGGAGGTCGAGGCTGCAGTGAGCCAAGATCATGCCACTGTACTCCAGCCTGGGCGTCAGAGTGAGACCTTGTCTCAAAAATAATAGTAAATAGAAAGCCAATAAATAAGTAAAAGCTACAGTGTATCAGATGGTGAGATGCGGCATAGGGAAACATTAAGGAAGGAGAAATGAGGCGGTGGGGCTCTGTGATTTTCAATGGGGGGTTAGGAAAGGCCTGCCTGAGAAGCTGAGCAGGAGGTGAGGAAGAATGGGCCCAGCCACATTCCGGAGGAAGGGCTTTGCAGGGAGAGGGGACAGCGAGCACAGATGCCCCGAGGTGCTTTGCAAGCCTATGCCTGCATCCCAGGTGCATCTCAGGCAGGGCGGGAAGGCTGGAGGGGTGGGAACAGGTGTTGTAAAGACCAGAGGCCCCTGGAACTAGCTCCTTTGGGGGCACTGTGGGTCCCTGCAAGGACCTGTGCCTTCATGCGAGTGAATCAAGTTGCCAGTAGAGGGTTCTGGGTGGGGAAAGGACATAGTTTTGTTTTAGCAGCCTCACTTGGGCTGCTGTGTTGAGAGTGGAAGAGTCCCAGGCACTCGAAGCTCCAGCACCCAGAAGAGTCTCTGTCTGAAGGCCCTGTGCTGTAGGGTGGCCGTACTGATGAGACAGGTGTGGCTCTTGGCTCTGCCACTCTTTCCTCTTCTCTAACTCCCCAGTTCCAGGGGCAGGTGGCCTGGAGTGTGGGGGATGGAAGCAAAGAGACTAGTTGAGGGGTTGCTGCAGGAATTTGAGAGCGATGCTGGTGGCTGGGACCAGGCTGACGGTGAAGGAAGTGGTTAGGGGTCAGGTTCTGCAGATATTTTGAAAGTAGAGCCTGTAAGATTTGCAGATATGTTGAATGTGACAGAAGAGGCACTGAGGACAGTTGTTAGATGTTTGGCTGGAGCAACGGGAAGGTGGACAGTTTCTGTGAACCCATGGATGTCACTAGGAACCAGTTCAACAGCACTTCAGTAGATCAAAGTGTTGACTGTTACTTGTGTCAGGTAGGTCCTGGCCACGCAGCAATATAGAGGCAGACCCGTCCTGTCCTCATGGGGCTCCGAGCCCAGCTGGGAGGACGGGCAGAAAGCAGGAGTTTTATTATGATGACCAAGACCAAAGAAGGGCGTGCGTGTGCGTGTGTGTACACGTGGTGGTATGCGTGAGCTCCTTGTGTGTGTGTGTGTGCATGCTGAGGGGTGTGTGTGTGTTGTGTGTGTGCATGCGTATGTGTGTACTCACGTCAGGGGCCCTAACGCAGGCTGGGTACAGCCCAACTTGAACAGCTCCCCTCCAGTGACTGGGGTCACCCAGTGCTGCTGCTGGATCAAGTTGAGGACAATCCTGAGGGCCACAGATCTGACCACCACCCTACCGCACTGCAAATATTCCGCAGCTTCTCTGGGCAAAATCCTAGAATATATTCCAAATACAACACAATCGGAAAGCATTGCGGATTTCAGAATTGCAGGCACTGGCTCTTTCTCAGAAGGCCTCATCACAGTCTGGTGGCATATTACCTAAATTGAGTATGAGCATAACACCTTTGTCCCCCCAAATACCTTACATATCTACATCTGCACCCCTGGTTTTTGATGCTACAGGATATCAGATGAAATGGTGACTCTAAAGATATAAAATCTTAAAATATTAACCGAATGACGTCAAATAAAATAAAATAAGAAATTCTCAACCAAATGAAAATTGCCAGGAAAACACTAATCAAGATGCTTTGGAACAGAACCTGAGCTCTGTGTCCAGTTCCCATCAGTCCTGCCGTTTGGCTTCCTGTTTGTTTGTGGCTCTGGGCTTTACCTCATTCCACAGTATTCTCAGAGGGGACCCCAGTAGGGCAGGGAGGTGCATGGGGCTCGCTGGCTGCCAGGATCGCCCAGGTAGTGGCTGGTGGAGCACAGAACCCCTGGCCGCGTCAGTGCCACGGTGCAGGGATGAGGGGGAAGTTGCTTGTGTGCCTTCTTAGGAGGATTAGCCAGGCCTGCCCCGCCCCTAGCCTGCTGCTGCCAGCTAAGCCTGGGCGGGGAGAGGTCACCAGCAGCCCCCGCCCCGCCTCCTCGCACTTGCCCACAGGTTCCCAGAAGGCAGCACCACCTTTCCAGGTTGCTGTTTACTGAAATATGCCCTGACTTCTGACCCTCATCACAGCCTGGTCTGATGGATAGATGGCATCACCTCCACTTAGGAGACTGAGGTTCTGCAACATTTAGTGACCTGCCTAAGGCCACACAGCTAGGAAGTGGTGGGCCAGGGCTTGAATCTAGGTTTGTCTAACCCCTGTCTCTAGAGATGACCTCAGAGTCCTGAGGTGACCAAGTCTGATTACTCCTTTATGCAGGGAAGTGGGGATGAGACTCAGAGAGGGGCTGCCCCTTGCTCAGAGTCATCCAGCGCACCAGGGGCAGGGGCAGGGGCAGGGGCAGGCTCCCGACTCCCAGTGCAGAGATCTTCCTGTAGGGTTCACTTCCCCCTGGCCCAGAGCTGGTACCTTTGGAAGTCCTGGGAGGCTTCCTGGAGGGGGTATCTGGGGTCCAGGCTCCAGCTCAGACGGTGGGGAGAGGCAGTTTGCAGGAAAACTTCGAATACCGCCCTGTCCCTCAAACCCTGACCCCACTGACCTCCCCTCTCGCTTCCTACTGGGCGGCTCCTGGAACACTGGATAGGGGCAGGCACAGCTCCTCCCATCTCTGCCGTCCGTCCCCCCAGGGCGCCGAGACCAGGAAGCGCTCGCCCACACTCAGCAGCCAGTTCAAGCGGTCGCTGGAGCTGCTGATGCGCACACTGGGTGCCTGCCAGCCCTTCTTCGTGCGATGCATCAAGCCCAATGAGTTCAAGAAGCCCATGGTGAGCAGCCCTGGCCTGGGGTTGGCGGGTGGCAGCTAGGGTGACGTGGAGGAGCTCTGTCAAGAATAAGGTAGGGTGGGAGTGAAGGATGTGAGACTTTGTCCCTTTAGGGAATTGGGGGCACCCAGGGAACTTACAAAACAAGGCCCCCTATTTACTGGAGGCAGCAGGTGCCTTGGAAAGAGCCTAGACTCTGCAGGAGGCTTGCAGCAGGTTCAGATCCTGGTTCTACCACTTACAAGTGGGCGACTGCAGACAAGACAGTTTCTTCTCTTATGCCTCAGTTTCCTCATAGATGGAAATGGGACTGACCATCCCTACCTCCTGAGACTATTCCATGCAATAATGCTTGCAGATGCCCGCCCCCAGCAAGTGCCCAGTGACTGGCAGCTGTGGTTCTTGCTAGGGATGCTTCTTTGAAAGTCCCCTTCTCCTTTGGCCCAGCTCAACCACCACCTCCTCCTGGAAGCCTCCCCTATCCCTCCAGCTGGTTGGGATAGCCTCATTCTTGACTCTTCTGAATCACATTTGTTGGGCCTTTTCTGTGTGCCCAGCATAGGCTGGATGGACAGGCCACAGCTTCCTTCAGCCTTCTCAAACAGCCCGTGAGAAAGGGACTGTGGTGGTCCCAGGTTAGAGATGTGGGACTGGGGGCTCAGGGAGGTTAAGGGGCTCAGGCTGGGACCACCTCGCTGTGAGCCCTCTCCTTCCCCAGCACAGGCTCTGGGAGGGTTGTTTACCCAGAGGCCTGCAGGGAGGCGCAGGGGAAGCTGGGGCCTCGGGATCTGGGCAGGGAAGGAAGGCCGGGGAAAGTGGCCCAGAGAGAGAGGAAACAGGCTCCGGAAGCTGACAGGCTGCAAGACTGTCCCCTCCCGCTGCCTCCTGCCTGGAAAACATTCCCCCGAAGTGGATGAGGCCCGACCCCTTTAGGACTCAGGTCTGCAGGGGCCTGAGGTTTGCAGAGGGATCCAGTGAGCTCTCCCTGTAATGCAGGGGGTGTAGGGGACTGAGACCAGGGCAGTCAGGCACAGTCTCCCCTGGCTCTGAAGTGGGACCCTTCCCTCAAGCCAGTCCTTAGCATTTGTGTACTGGGCCTTGGCAACGGCCTCCTCAAGGGTCTCCTGCCTCCCTCGCCTCCTGTCCTGCCTCCCCTGACCCTCAGTGACATCATTCTCAAATGCAGACCTGGCCCAGTCTCTCCCTGCTCTAAGCCTTCCCTGGCTTCCAGCATCCATAGATGAGGCCCTCACAGAGCCCCACAGCCTCACAACCCAGCACCTGCCTTGTACTCTTTCTCCCCAGCCCCTCCACCAACCAAACCCCAGGGCCCTTTGAAAAATGTGCTGCTTCCTTAAGGCAGCTAGAACGTTGTCTGAATAACCACAGATGTACGATAGCTGCAGTGTGAAAGGTCCTCCCTGGGGCTGTGCAGAGCATCCCTCACCTGCACAGCCATAACTTGGCCTGGACCAGCCTCTCTAGCTCCCCCAAGATTCCCAACAAAGTCCTGCGCTTTCAGGCTTCCACACCTTTGCACAGGCTTACCCCCTCCAGCCTTGGAATACTCCCCCTCCTGTCAGGGTTAGGGGGATAAAGACGCCTCCTCCATGAAGCTCGCCTATTGGGTGTCCCAAGAGGAATTAATCTATGTCTTCTGTGTGCTTTCAAAGCACACAACTCCGCCACGACAGGCCTCACTTTATGCTATTTTGTAGATTTGAGCTGCAGATCCAGGTGCCTGTCCCAGCTTTGCTCCTCCCATGCCATGTGGACTTGGCCTTTCTGAGCCTTTGTCTGGGTTGGTCAAGTGCATAGCAGGGCTGCCTCCCAGCAGGAGCCTTGGCCCTGATGCCCTTGTCTGTCTGCCCGGCAGCTGTTTGACCGGCACCTGTGTGTGCGCCAGCTGCGGTACTCAGGGATGATGGAGACCATCCGAATCCGCCGAGCTGGCTACCCCATCCGCTACAGCTTCGTGGAGTTTGTGGAGCGGTACCGCGTGCTGCTGCCGGGTGTGAAGCCAGCCTACAAGCAGGTACAGGGCTGAGTGCACAGAGGGCAGGAGAGGAGGGTCCCAGCTTTGGCTGGGCAAGGATCCCAATTTTCTTATCAGGACCGTGAGCGGGGCTTGACATCTGCTCGACCGCTCAGGTACAGCATGGAAAATTGGGGGTCAGGTCTTGGAATGCATCAGTGGGCTTCAGTTGCCATGTTCACCTAGTGAGGACTTCACACATGGTGGTGTAAGGAACAAGACCAGGGCTGTCACGCGGGCCCTGGATGTCAGTTGTGAGAAAGGGTTTTGCAATCGTACCATCCAGCTGAGCTAAGGAGAAAACTGGGGCTCAGAGAAGGCAGGACCCAGCTGAGGTCACACTTTGAGTCAGGGGCAGAGCTAGAGAAGAGCCCTGCCTCCCAGCCTTAGGGACACTCCGGAGGCCTTCCCGCTGGAGGCACTGCCCATTCCCTTGTGTCCCCCATCCCCACTCCAGGGTGACCTTCGCGGGACGTGCCAGCGCATGGCTGAGACTGTGCTGGGCACCCACGATGACTGGCAGATAGGCAAAACCAAGATCTTTCTGAAGGTGAGCACAGCTTCCCTGGGCTGTCCTGGGGCACTGTGAATTCCTATCATGTGGGCTGGGGTGCTCGGGAGAGGGAGGCAGTGCTGGGGCTTTGAGATCCTTCCTGCCGGGCTGTGGTGTGGCTGGAGGAGCAGGTGGGATCTGGCCTGTCCGGTGGGGAAGGGTAAGTTGGTGTTTGAGATCATCTGCCACCTGGGAGCAGGGTCAGAGCACTGACCACAGGTTACAAAGTACATGCCAGGGGCGTGCTGGCTGTCAGGCCTGCAGCAGGGAAGCGGGGGTGCTGCTTGCCTTGGGGCCTTTTCTGAGCCTCATTTTCCCATCTGTAAATTGGGGTGTGCCTGTGTGGGGTCTCTTGAGTGTATCTTTAGGTCCCTTCCTGTGGTTTCCTGCCTGGCAGGGTCCATCCCATGCTGGGGTCTGCAGCATTCCACCTGTCCGTCGCTCTGTAGGGAGCTCAGCTCCCATTGCTGCCTGGGCAGCTAGGGAGGGAAGCAGGAAGCAGGGCCTGTGGGAGTCACGGAGTCACAGCCTTGCAGAGATGGCTGGGAGCTGGGAGCTGGGAGCTGGCAGTGGCAGGGCAGCCACAGCAGGGACAGTGCGAGCTCCCAGCGCTGGGCTTCCCCATTTGCATTTCCGCTGTGCTGGATTTCTGGCTGTCCCGGATGACAGGGCTCCTTCCTCTGGTGTGGGGGGTGGGGCCTGCAAACTCCAGGACAGCTGCAGGAGGGACAGGAACCAGCTCTGAACTGGAGGGAGCCTGTGGCCTCTTCTAAATCCTCTCCAGCCGAGGGGCTTCAGGCTAGGCCTTTTCTCTCCTTGCACCTGCATTTCCTCATTAGCAAGATGTGATGAATGTTCCCTGCCTGTGCCTCCCACAGTGGTCAGCCAGAAAGCACATGCCAGGCCCTGGGTGGGGGCTTTTCATCCATGAGCTAATTTAATCCTTGAAACAGTCCTGTGGAGAAGGAAATATTATACCCATTTCACAGGCTCAGAGAGAAGTGAGTTGCCCGAAGCCAGGCAGCTAGGAAGCAGGCAGCAGGGCTTCCAGTCTGGGGGGGTCTGATGCCCAGCCCCCGTGTGGACAAAGTGGGGAAGGCAGGAATCACGATGGCATCTAATGCCAGGGAACTCGGAGGAGCGCCATCAGCCCCTGACTTACACTGCTAGGTTCTTCCAATATGGTCATGGTTTTGAGAGGCCAGACATGCTCATTCATCCATTCATTCATTCAGAATGCCTTAGCTGAGCATCTCCTCTGTCAGGGCCCTGTGTGTCTGTGATTATCTGATAGATGTGGCTCCCTCATGAGACTCTACCCTCCCCAAGGGCAGGGGCCATGTCTCCTCGGTTCATTGTGGCAGCCCATCCCCTCCCCAGCACCTAGCACAGTGCCGGTACATGGAGGCGTTCAATTCATATGTATTAAGTGAACCAATGAAGTTTTGTCCAACTAGAGTGAGGGTTTGGGTCTTGGGTGAGGAGGAGAGAAGGCTGGAAGAGTTGGCAGACACCCTGGATCATGAGTGGCCTTGAGTGCCAGGGTGAGGAACCCAGGCTCGACCTGG
This sequence comes from Colobus angolensis palliatus, assembly GCF_000951035.1. Lineage (NCBI taxonomy): Eukaryota > Metazoa > Chordata > Mammalia > Primates > Cercopithecidae > Colobus > Colobus angolensis. Next base: position 6,345,378 of record NW_012114921.1, on the reverse strand, counting down.
GGAACCATGAGGTGTCACTGTAGGGTCACCATCCGGGTTGTGTTTAGGAGGGTCCCTCTGGCTGCTTGTGAAGGAGGGCCGGAGAGGGAGCCAGGGAGGCCATGAGACCTTTGGTTAGGAAGCTGCTGCCAAGATTCAGGAGAGGAATGGTGACAGCCCAGCCCAGGTGAGGGACTGATGTGACAGGGACGTCTAGAAGCAGGGGGCTCAGGCAGATTGATGATAGGGAAGAAGCCTGTGTGTATGCGTTCTGGGCCTTCTGACCCCATCCAGAGAGATTAGGCACCTTCTGCTCCATTTGTCCTGCCTGGGCCTCTGGGAAACAGCCACAACCCCGTCTGTCCTGGTGGTTGTGGGAGGCTGCCCCAGGAGCCAGAGCCAGCTGGGAGCTCATGGGACCCAACTGAGTTCTAGACCTGGCCTCCCAGTGAAGGAAGACAGGCCCCAGCTGGGACTGAGCAGGTGGCCCTAGAGACCTTGTGGGGCGCTGCTCAGGAGCTCTGCCTCCTAGGACCACCATGACATGCTGCTGGAAGTGGAGCGGGACAAAGCCATCACTGACAGAGTCATCCTCCTCCAGAAGGTCATCCGGGGGTTCAAAGACAGGTGCGTGTTCCCACCAGCTCCTCGCCTCCTCAGCCCACATACAGGTGTACGTGTGGTGTTTGGCTCTCCTCTGCTCTGCCCGCATGAACACTCGGAAAAAAACATGTTCACCTATGAAACAAGTGCACACATGCACAGCATGCACACATGATCATGTAAACGCAGAGGAATGTAGATACATTATTTACATGGACCCATTGTGCCATGTAAGCCAAATAATGCAATACATTCACCTACGTACGCACATGCACATGTAGATACATGAGACTCACATGTGGACCCACTGTTCATTTCAGATGCTGATGAAATTTTGCACAGAGGAAATTTGAGATTTTATAAATTACGAATACAAAGTGTATCTCATATTCTATGTAAAGGATATGTGTACACCTGTGACAATTCACAAATGTGCAGGACTGACTCCAAAGTGTGATTAAAGCTCTGCGAAAATCCTGCAACACACCCCTTTGCAGTTCATATGGTCACTCTCTCCCTACTTCCACTCATCCACCCACCTACCCATCCATCCATCCATTCACCCACCCACCTACCTACCTATCCATCCATCCATCCGTTCATCCATCCATCCGCCCACCTATTCATCCATCCATCCACCTGCCTATTCACCCATCTATCCATCCATCTGCCCACCTATTCACCCACCCATCCATCCATCCATCCATCTGCCCACCTATTCATCCATCCATCCATCCATCTATCCACCCACCTATTCATCCATCCATCCATCCATCTATCCGCCCACCTATTCATTCATCCATCCATCCATCCATCCATCCACCCACCTATTCACCGATCCATCCATCCATCTGCCCACCTATTCACCCACCCATCCATCCATCCATCCATCTATCCACCCACCTATTCATCCATCCATCCACCTGCCTATTCACCCATCTATCCATCCATCTGCCCACCTATTCACCCATGTATCCATCCACCCTGCCACCCACCCACCTATTCACTCATCTATCCACCCATCCACCCACTCACCCATTCATTCATCCATTCATCCATCCACCCACCCACCCACTCCCACAGTTGCTCATTTGCTTATGTGTGTCTCTAAGCATTGACTTTTTTGCTCACTTAGGGTCAGTCAGAAGACACGCACTCTAGTCCCAACCTATCAAGTTTCAGTTGCCTCATGTATAAAACGAGGAAGTTAGACTCTTCAAAGCTTTTAATCTTTATATTATTTTAGTTACTTATTTTTTCATACATTTATTCATTCAACAAATACCTTTTGAATGTCTTCCTTCATAGACTTATGTGACAGGCCTGTGGGGCAGGCAGGGCAAGCATTATTCTACACATTGTACAGATGAGGAAGCTGAGGCACAGAGGTTGTGTGCCTTGCCCAAGGTCACATAGCTAGGAAGTCGCAGAGCCGGGACTCAGCATGCCCTCCTGATCCCAAACCCACCTGTGCCCTGGCTGCCTCTGGATACTGCTTACCCGCGCCACTCCCACTGTTTCAGGTCTAACTTCCTGAAGCTGAAGAACGCTGCCACGCTGATCCAGAGGCACTGGCGGGGTCACAACTGCAGGAAGAACTACGGGCTGGTGAGCCTCCCCGTGGGCTTCTCTTGCCCCAACAAGCCTTTGAACCCAGCCTTGCTGCCATGGCAGCGGGACTGGCCTGCACCCAGGCAGCACAGCCTGACCTCGTTGGCCTCCTGCCACTGCCCCGGCCAGCCACTACCATTCCTCCAGCCCGAAGTCTGGATCTGCCTCTCGTGGCTTCTTCCAACTGGCCAGCAATGTGTGCTGCTCTCCTTCTGGAGTGTTTTTGGGTGTTGGGAGCACTCTGGGATTATTAGAGATCTCAGATGGGGCTGGGAGTGGCTGGGTCACATGGAACTCTGTGCAGCAGCTGGGCTTAGGGCTTGTCAGGGCTGGATGGGAAGCAGACTGGTTGGTTGCAGCTCGTGATCTAGGATCCTCTCAGGGGGGTCCCAACTCAGGGAGAGTCAAGGTCACCTAAAAATATGTTGTCTGAGAGGAAACAGAACTTTCTAACGATGGTGGGGGGGGGGCTAATCTGAGAGGAGACGGGGCCGTGCCTTCTGGGGGTGCCTGTCTGAGAGTGGAGGCCGGTGCTGTGGAGCTCCTGCAGGCAGGGTCAGTCTAGAATGGGACAGCAGGCTCTGAGCACGGGGTGGCTGTCCTTGCAGATGCGTCTGGGCTTCCTGAGGCTGCAGGCTCTACACCGCTCCCGGAAACTGCACCAGCAGTACCGCCTGGCCCGCCAGCGCATCATCCAGTTCCAGGCCCGCTGCCGTGCTTATCTGGTGCGCAAGGCCTTCCGCCATCGCCTCTGGGCTGTGCTTACTGTGCAGGCCTATGCCCGGGGCATGATCGCCCGCAGGCTGCACCAACGCCTCAGGGCCGAGGTGAGGGAGCAAGTCCGTAGCAGCCAATCAGCAGACCTCTGACCCCTGGGTGGGGAGTGTCCACGCATCACCTTCAGGTGTTGGCCAGGAAGCGGGACCTACTGGGGGGACCTATGGTTATGCCTGCTCTGAGGAATGCATAAACCTGGGACCATACCCTCATTTCCATCCTCCTGGCCAAGGGCAGGGCTGCGACCTCAGTCACTCTTGGGAATCTCTGGGAGACCGAGGCAGATCTGGCCGAGCTTTAGGATCAGTAGTGCCTCCAACCTGCTGGGTAACTTAGAGAATTTCTTGGTTACCTCACTTGTCCTATCTGCCAAATTATTTGGCAAAGTCATGCCCAGTTTTAGAACTCAGAGTCGGGTGGGTGGAGCTGGCAGGAATTCCTGCAACAACAGCTACACACATTTCCATGCCCCCTGGATGCCCCCTTCCCTCAGTACCTGCGGCGCCTCGAGGCTGAGAAAATGCGGCTGGCAGAGGAAGAGAAGCTCCGGAAGGAGATGAGCGCCAAGAAGGCCAAGGAGGAGGCTGAGCGCAAGCATCAGGTGAGCCGAGAGCCTCCAGGCGCCTCGTCTGGCTGCTCATGTCACCCGAGGCTGGCTGCTCATGTCACCCGGCATCGCAGCCTTCCTTCCATCCTTCAGAGTGGCTGCACTAGACTCACTGGGCCAGTGTTGCCTGAACTCTTGCTGGGCACCTGGTCCTGTGCCGTGCAAAAGGACGGAGGGCTGTGGTGGCTCCAGAGGAAGAGACCCAGGCCCTCAGCAGCCCCTTTCTAGCTGGGAGAGAACACCCTGATAAAAGCCCAAGCCAGCTGACGGCATGAGGGTGCCATGCTGCCCGTTAGAGAGCCACCAGCCACAGTGGCAACTGAACACTTGCAGTGTGGTCCATCCGAACGACACGGTGCTGTAATTGTGAAATACACACTAGATTTTGAAGACTTGGTGGGGAAAAAATGAATATAAAATATCTCAGTATTGTTTTTGTAATATGGATTATATGCTAAGATAATATTTGGGAAATATTGAGTTAAATTAAGTATATTACTAAGACTAATCCCACCTATTCCTTTTTGCTTTTTAAAATGGCTACTGCATGGGTGGCTCACATTGTATTTCTATTGCGCGGCACTGGTCTAGAGCCTCCAGCCAATGGCCGTGGGATGTCTGGGTTGGTGTGGTCCCCATGGAGCAGGCTCCTGGAGGAGGTGGCTCCCTGAGAGCCCTGAAGGATGGGCAGATTGCTGTTTGGCCTGTTGAGAGGCCTCTGAGTGGCCCAGAGGTGGGGAAGTCAGAGGCTCCATTCTCCTCGGCGGTCAAGAGGTGGGGACTGAGGCCCTGGCTGCTGCAGGGGCTCCCCAGGGAGAGCTTGTTCCCTGAGGCTGTGGCACTGGGGCTGACCCTGTGTCTTCTGTGTCACCCCAATTGCCCAGGAGCGCCTGGCCCAGCTGGCTCGTGAGGACGCCGAGCGGGAACTGAAGGAGAAGGAAGCTGCTCGGCGGAAGAAGGAGCTCCTAGAGCAGATGGAAAGGGCCCGCCACGAGCCCGTCAATCACTCAGACATGGTGGACAAGATGTTTGGCTTCCTGGGGACTTCAGGTGGCCTGCCAGGCCAGGAGGGCCAGGCACCTAGTGGCTTTGAGGTACCAGGCTGGGGACAGGGGCTCCAGAGGCCCCCACACCACTTGTGCTGATCCTCCCTCCTCCTGTGCCCTTGGCCTTAAAGCCCGCCCAGCCCCTCTGAGCAGTGGGTAGCAGGGATGAACTGGGTCCTGTCCCTCTCCAAGGCCGTTCTCAGGTTTTTTTTTTTCTTTTTTCTTTTGAAATGGGGTCTCACCCTGTTGCTCAGGCTGGAGTGCAGTAGTGTGATCACAGCTCACTGCAGCCTTGAACTTCTGGGCTCAGGCGATCCTCCTGCCTGAGCTTCCCAAGTAGCTGGGACTCCAGGACATACCTCTTGTCTCCTTCAGGACCTGGAGCGAGGACGGAGGGAGATGGTGGAGGAGGACCTGGATGCAGCCCTGCCCCTGCCTGACGAGGATGAGGAGGACCTCTCTGAGTATAAATTTGCCAAGTTTGCTGCCACCTACTTCCAGGGGACAACCACGCACTCCTACACCCGGCGGCCGCTCAAACAGCCACTGCTCTACCATGACGATGAGGGTGACCAGCTGGTGAGGCCTGCCTGCCACTAGGTCACTGCTGGGTGGGGCCAGGGCTGGTGCTGTGGACTCTGCTGCTGCTGGTGGCCCTAGGTGATGAGGGTGGTGGGTCCCTGGGGGCCAGGGACCAGGTCTGACTACAGTCTTCACTGCGGCACCCAGCCTAAGGGCTGACCATGCTGGAGGAGGTGTCTCCAGCCCTCTCCCCAAACCACCAGGTCATTCTGACAGCTTTAGCAATGTCCTCTGCTCTGGCCTCTGACATGCGCGCTCTGCCCCAGGCAGCCCTGGCGGTCTGGATCACCATCCTCCGCTTCATGGGGGACCTCCCGGAGCCCAAGTACCACACAGCCATCAGTGACGGCAGCGAGAAGATCCCTGTGATGACCAAGATTTACGAGACCCTGGGCAAGAAGACGTACAAGAGGGAGCTGCAGGCCCTGCAGGGTGAGGGCGAGGTGAGGCCAAGGTGCCCTCTGACTGATATCCCTCCCAGGCCTACAGGGAGGGTTGCTGGCATCGCCAGCCTTGGGCTCCTCCACAGAAAAAGGATCCTATAATTCATCTCTGCCTCACCGACCCCTGCTTGCCACCTTCCTTTGTCTACTTGTGGGAACAAATGTGTGAAACTTTTATAAACTGTAAAGTGCTGATCATAACTGAGGGGCCTCGTAGCAGAGCAGACAGGAGCTTTGATACTATGTTTTTCTGAGTCTCAGTTTTCCTGACTGCCAGTTGGCTGGTGGGGGTGCAAGGGTAGGGCTGAGCAGGTGGAGGGTGCCAGTGTGGGGGGCACCCTGTAAGCCTCACGTGGAAGCGAGATGGTTCCCCACAAAGTCTTGCTGTTGGGGGTCTCGTCATTGCTTTCTGCTCAGCCACTTGACCCTGATCCCTGCTGGTCCTGCAGGCCCAGCTCCCTGAGGGCCAGAAGAGGAGCAGTGTGAGACACAAGCTGGTGCATTTGACTCTGAAAAAGAAGTCCAAGCTCACAGAGGAGGTGAGGGCAGATGCTGGGGGTCTGGCAGCCCACGGGTGGCTGCCTTAGGTGGCCTAGGCTGGAGCACAGCTAAGCTGGGGGCCCATGGGAGCAGGAGCAGGAGTGAACACTGTCTGTTCTCAGGGGTCTTGGCTGGCCAGGGACAGGACAGCATGGGTGAGTTGGTGGGCGATCAGGCAGACAGGAGTGTCTGAAGAGGGTGGGATCTTAGGCTGGGGTGGGGAAGGGCTTCCTGGCAGAGGGCACTGAGCAAGGGAGGCTGGTAGCAGCACAGGTGAGAGGGAACACACTTCCAGCCAGGGTGCAGACCCGAGGCACTTGGTTCAAGGACCTTTGAGGCGTGGGAGCTTTCTGTGGAACAAGAGTGCTCACGGAACATGAACGGGATTAATGTATTTGAATTCATTCCTCAGTCACCTTGCCTTTTCTGGGCACTCTCCCAGCCCTTGTGCTCTGGGGTTGTCCAGGCTGGTGTGTGTGTGGCAGGGGAGGATGCAGTGGAGAGGCAGACACAAACCAAAGCATTCACAGCCGTAGGGGCCAGGCCCCCATCCCCACATTTGCACATGCCAGTCCCTCTGCCTGAAACTCCTCCTTTCTCTGCCTGGGATCACCTCCTCCAGGAAGCCTCCCCAGCTCCTCCACTACAGGGCTCCCACTTTACCTCTGCCCTTGTCCTGTCCCCACCTGAGGCACAAATCCAACCTTGCAGGTGTGTGGCCTCAGATTTGAATACCTTCTCTGCCGCTTAATATTCAAGGAACCCAAGGAAGGAAACGCCCACTCCATGGGGTCCTGGGAATAAGGTGGAAATGGCAGCCGAGGGTGTTCAGTAGACACGAGGGCCTTCCATGGTGCTCCCTCTCTGTACCACCCACTCCTGCTGCTCACCTCTCACTCCCTCTACCTCCTCTGGGCAGAGCTCGGGGCTTGTGCTGTGGGCTGTGTGAGATGAGAGAGGAGAAACATCTCATAAGAACCAGTGTGAGCCTGGTCACATCGGGGCGAAGGGTGTTGGTGACAGGGTGATGGTGACTAGTGGTTGGAACCTGGGGTATACTCCAGAACCCACAGTTATGTGGGGGGGCCACCCCAGAGAGATAGGGGTCCCGCTTGGAGTCAGAAGATCAGGTCCCTGTCCTGGCTGAGAGACCTCCCTGGGGTGGGGGGTGGGATGCAGGGTATCGAGGAGAAGGCAGAGGAGCTCTGTCCCCAGAAGTGGGTGGCACCGGGCCAGTGTGCCTCAGCTGTGTGGGCCAGTTATTGGCCCAGCATCTGCTGTGCACGTGGCAGGGGTAATGACAGTGCTGGGGAGCCCAGTTCTTCTGCTCACTCCTTAGATTCTGCTTTCTGGGGAGCAGGCAGCTTCAGGTGCTGGTGCCCTGGCTGGCAGGGGAATGCCCCTGACTTCACCTTCCCTGTCCTCTCCCTCTGGCCCAGGTGACCAAGAGGCTGCATGATGGGGAGTCCACGGTGCAGGGCAACAGCATGCTGGAGGACCGGCCCACCTCCAACCTGGAGAAGCTGCACTTCATCATCGGCAATGGCATCCTGCGGCCAGCTCTCCGGTCAGTGCCGGGAGGTGGGGGCACCAGGGCCTGAAAGTCTTTTGATGGCTGAGTGGTGCCTCTGTCAACTTAGCAACAGATAAAGCAAGCAGGCCTGGGTTTGGCTTTGCTGCGAGCTAATTGGTGGAGTTAGGACCTTGGTGGAGTTATTTCATCTCTCTAAGCCTCTGATTCCTTGTCTGTAAAGGGAGAATCATAAAACAGGCATCCCTTGGAGATACTGCAGGTTCAGTTGAAGGCCACAGAAATAAATATCACAATAAAGAGAGCAGCACAAATATTTTGGTTTCCCAGTGCATATAAAAGTCATATTTATACTGTACTATAGTCTATGAAGTATGAAATAGCATTATGTCTAAAAAATGTAGACACCTTGATTAGAAAATAATGCCGAAAATGCTAATGGTCATCTGAAAGTTGCATCTATTTGCTGGAGGGTCTTGCCTTGATGTTGATGGCTGCTGACTGATCAGAGTGGTGGTTGCTGAAGGTTAGGGTGGCTGTGGCAATTTATTAAGATAAGACAACAGTGAGATTTGCTGCATGAATGGACTGTTCTTTCACACAAAATTTCTCTGTAGCATGCAATGTTGTTTGACAGCGTTTTACCCACAGTAGAACTTCTTTCAAAATTGGAGTCAGTCCTCTCAAACCCTGTTGCTGCTTTATCAAGTTGATGCAATATTCTAAATCCCTTGTTATCATTTCAACAATGTTCACAACATCTTCACCAGTAGATTCCATCTCAAGAAACCACTTTCTTTGCTCATCCATAAGAGGCAACGCCTCATCCATTGAAATTTGATCATGACATGGCAGCAACTCAGTCCCATCCTCAGGCCCCACTTCTCATTCTAGTTTTCTTGCGATTTATTTCCACCACATCTGCAGTTACTTCCTCTTGAAGTCTTGAGCCCCTCAGTCATTCATGAAGGTTGGAATCCACTTCTTCTAAACTCCTATTAATGTTAATAATTTGACCTCCTTCCATGCATCATGAATGTTCTGAATGGCATCGAGAATAGTGAATACTTTCCAGAAGCTTTTTCATTGATTTTGCCCAGATCCACCAGAGGAATCACTATCTATGGCAGCAATAGTCTTATCAAATGTATTTCTTAAATAAGACTTGAAAGCCAAAATTACTCCTTGATCCATAGGTTGCAGAATGGATGTTGCATTAGCAGGCATGAAAATAACATTCATCTCCTTGTACATCATTCTTTTTGTTTGTTTGTTTGTTTGTTTTTGTTTTGTTTTGTTTTGTTTTGAGACGTTGCCCAGGCTGGAGTGCAGTGGTGTGATCTAGGCTCACTGCAACTTCCACCTCCTGGGTTCAAGCAATTCTCCTGCCTCAGCCTCCCAAGTAGCTGGGACTATAGGCACTTGCCACCACATCTGGCTAATTTTTGTATTTTTAGTAGAGACGAGGTTTCACCATGTTGGCCAGGCTGGTCTGGAACTCCTGACCCTGTGATCCACCCGCCTCAGCCTTCCAAAGTGCTGGGATTTCAGGCGTGAGCCCCTGTGCCCAGCCCCTTGTACATCATTTTTAAGGGCCCTAGGATTTTTGGAATGGTCACTGAGCATTGGCTTCAGTGGAAAGTCAGCAGTGCATTAGCTCCTGACAGGAGATTTAGCTTGTCTTTTGAAGTCTTGAAGCCAGCCATTGATTTCTCTCTAGCTATGAAAGTCCTAAATGACATCTTTGTCCAATAGAAGGCTGGTTCATCTCCATGGAAGATCTGTTGTTGAGTGTAATCACCTTCATCAGTGATTTTAGTTAGACCTTCTGGAAAACTTGTTGCAGCTTCTCCATCAGCACTTGTTGCTTCACCCTGCACTTCTGTATTTTGGAGACAGCGTCTTGCTTTAAACCTCATGAGGTGATCTCTGTGAGCTTCCAACTTAGCTTCTGCAACTTCCTCACCTCTCTCAGCCTTCAGAGAATTGAAGAGAGAGCCTTCCTCTAGATTAGGCTTTGGCTTAAGGGAATGTTGTGGCTGGTTTGATTTATTCAGACCCCTAAAATTTTCTCCATATCAGAAAATAAGGCTGTTTCACTTTCCTATTATTTGTGTGTCCACTGGAGTAGCATTTCTGATGTCCTTTAGGAACTATTCCTTTGCATTCACAAGTTGGTTAACTACGTGGCACAAGAGGCCCAACTTTTGGTCTATCTCGGCTTTCAACATGCTTTCCTCTCTAATCATTTCTAGCTTTTGATTAAAAGTGAAAAATGTGTGAGCTTCCTTTCACTTGAACACTTAGAGGTCATCGTGGGGTTATTAATTGGCCTAATTTCAATATGAATGTGTCTCAGGGAATCAGGAGGCCTGAGGAGAGGGAGAGAGATGGGGGAATGGTTGGTGGGTAGAGCAGTCAGAACACATCTAACATTTATCAATTAGGTTTGCCATCTTCTATGGGCACAATTCACGGTGCACAAAACAACCACACTAGTAACATTAAAGATGACTGATCACAGATCACCACAGCAAATATAATAATAAAGTTTGAGATATTTCTAGAATTGCCAAAATGTGACAGAAACGCGATGTGAGCACGTGCTGTTGGAGAAATGATGCTGGTAGACTTGCTCCACGCAGGGTCCTTGTAAACCAATTTGTAAAAAATGCAATGTCTGCAAAGTGTAATAAAGTGAAGTACAGTAAAATGAGATGTGCCTGCAGCAGCTACCTCATACACAGGCTTGTGGGAAGATAAAGCTATGAAAAGTGTGTAGCACCAGACCCGGAGCATAGTAAGCGTCCTGTAGATGGTAGCTTTGATCATCATCATCCAACATGCATTTCCTGCTTCTACCCCCCTGCCGCCAGCTCACCTCGAGTCACCCACCCCAGGCCCATGGTCAGGGTTACTGTGGGCCACATGCCTGGGAATCCTGCAAGTACCTCCTTCCCCACAGGGCCAGGAGAGCCTTTACCCAGGTCCCTGGGGTTTTGGGGAGTTGAAAGGAAGACCCAGGAGTTACCAGGAGCCACCAAAAAAATCAAGTCAGCTGATGAGAGGGGGGCTAGGACTTTTCTGAGAACAGTCTCTACACAGGACAGGTCTGTCGGGAGAGCTGATGCCATGAATGTGTGCGTGCTGGTTGGGAGGACAGCAGGACAAGGCAGGGACCAAGCCCCACTTTCCTGGTGGGAAACTGAGGTCCAGAATAGGGAAGAGACTTGCCCAGGGGTCACTAGGCCTCCTGCCTCCTCTCAGGCCCCCGTTTTTATCTCCCCAAGCCTAGTCACTACCTCACCGGGGTAGCCACACTGCCCAGGGCCACCCGCCAACAGGAGGAAAAGGCAGCTGCTGCAGGTGTGTCTCAGAGGCAAGAATTTGCCTCACCATCATACCTAAAGCTGACACTTCTAGAAAACACAGTGCCAGGAGCCCTGAACCAAGAGTCCAAAGGCCGGGGTGTCAGCTCCTTGAGGGGCCTCACGTGGTGAATCCCTCCCTACTCTCAGGCTCTGTCTCCCCATCTGTAAAGTGAATGGAGACTCCTAGCTGCAGGTGATAATGTTTCACTAGTCTGTGGCAAGGTGGGAACAGGAGGGATGTTTCTAAAGCAAAACTTGTTTTCTTTAAAGGACTGCTCTGAGTCTTTGCCCTTCCTACTATTTGGAAATTTAAAATTACCTTTGTTTTATGAGAGAATTGGGATCTAGACAGTGAGCAGGTTGTGTGTGTTATAAATGTTCTCATTTATCATGATAAAAAAACGAGTAACTTCTGAAGTTTTTTTTGAAATTATGAACTCTCCAAACGGTTGAGCCACTGAATTAGGTAATCCCAGCCCCTGTCCTTTGGGAGAGAAGAGCAGCAGTGGGTGCCCCCTGGCGGTCACTGCATTGTCAGGGGTTCTGCCCTTGAACAGGCAGGCTGTAGTCGTAGAGTACCCAGTTTGCAGAGGAGAAGAACCATTCCCAAGAACAAGGACAGCAATAATTGCAGCTGGCATTTATGAGGGGTTCACTGTGTCTGGCACTGTGCTAGGTGCATGATAAGCCTTGGCTCATTCGTCTTCACAGCAATCTTGTAAGGATTTCTTTAAAATGAACACCAAAAAATTACCTTAATTGTTTTCATCCCATTACAAAAGTCATACATGGCCCCTTAAATATTCAAATATTACAGAAACATACCAGAGACAAAGTCCCTACTCATTCCGTCCCCCAGTGACACCCCAGGACGCTTTTCCTGTTCCTGATTTGTCCGTTGCCATGGGTAAAGTTGCACCTGCTGCCGTGACTATGGGCTGGGATCAGAGAGGTGAACTCGTCTGCCTCAGTCACCAGCTGGTTAGGAATGAGGCAGAGGTGGGGACTGTGCTTCTCATTAGCATGGTCACCTGTGGCTGTGGCTGCTGAGCCCAGAGCAGGATACGCACCACCCTGGAGGGTGGGGCCCTGGCTGTGGGAACTGGATTGGGGTTGGGGAGGTGCTTTATGCCTGATGATCCTGTCTCCAAAGCCAGACCCCAGCCCTTGGCTCAGCCCTGCCACCCAGCCTCACTCTGCCTCCTCCTGGGTGGTCTTGGCAAGTTGGAGAGGACAGCTGTGTCATGTCCCACCGGCTGCTGGGAGGAGGTGGGGACCGGGGCTGTTCCTCTGGTGATTGCCTCTCCCTTGCCCTGCTGCCTGCCCAGGGATGAGATCTACTGCCAGATCAGCAAGCAGCTGACCCACAACCCCTCCAAGAGCAGCTATGCCCGGGGCTGGATTCTCGTGTCTCTCTGTGTGGGCTGTTTCGCCCCCTCCGAGAAGTTTGTCAAGGTAGGAAGGTGCCTGGCCTCCTGGAGTGGGAAGGGGAGCTGGGCCCTGTCCCAGCTCTGTGGGGAGAGCAATAGTCAGGGACTCCAAAGGTCCTGTTCACAAGGCCCACCTGGCCACCCCCCACTGAGCCCCATCTTCCTGGCACCTCCTCCCCTCAGGCAGCCACTGCTTTGCCCCACACTCCCCTCAGCCCCATTCTACTTAGGAGGGGCTGAGTCTGACAGGAGCGTGTCCCAGGCCCTCTGCACCCTCGCCTTAGGGCAGGCCCTGGGCGCTGGGGTCAGAGTGGAGCAGGTCACGGCAGGACCAACCTGACTGGCTGGTGCTGTGAAGGGGTGTGGGGAGGAGCCGCTAGGCTGAGCTAGGGGGAGGTGGGGGAGGCCACAGACGTGGCTGGAAATAGGCAGTGGATCTGAGAGAGTAGGGAAGCCACGGAAAGCAGCCTGGCCTGGAGGAGTGGCCTCCAAGTGCTGGGGAGGGCCTGGCGGCTGCCCTCACAACCCACATGGGGAGGCCCAGGGCTGCAGTGGGGCCGTCTCAGCGGGTGCTCTGGCTGCAGTATCTGCGGAACTTCATCCACGGGGGCCCGCCCGGCTACGCCCCGTACTGTGAGGAGCGTCTGAGGAGGACCTTTGTCAATGGGACACGGACACAGCCGCCCAGCTGGCTGGAGCTGCAGGTTCGTGCGTGTGTGTGCACGTGCTTGTGTGCATGTGCACAAGAGTGTGCGAGTGTGTGCATGTGTGTATGAGTGTGTGAGTCTGTGTGTGTGTGCCCAGTGCACTCGAGTGCCTCAGAAACATTCCCCCCTTTGAGACTCTGTGGTTCCTCAAGCACCTACCCTCAAGTTCTGGAACCCCAGGCCCATCGGAACAGAAAAGCCCCCAAAGGATGAGGGACTCCATTTGCTGGCCTTATGGTCAAGACAACTTGGGCAAAGGCAATTCCCTCTGTGTCTCAATGCCTTTACCTGCCACATGGTGAAGGTTATGTGAAGTGATAGCAGAGACCCCGGGCCAGTGGCAGCACCTGAACTCCCAGCCCCAGGCCCTGACTCAGGGGTCCTAAAGGTCCACTGGGGTGGGGTGCACAGCAGGGCTCCCTAGACACCTGTGACGGGGACAAGCAGTGTCCCAGTGAGGTGCTGAGGCCTGGGGCGCCGGGGCAGCTCCAACCCCACAGAAAGCAGAGAGCCAAAGTCCAGAGGGGCGAGTGGGTCTGAAGGGAAGGGGCTCCACAAACCCTCCTGGGGCACTTTCAGGCCACCAAGTCCAAGAAGCCAATCATGCTGCCCGTGACATTCATGGACGGGACCACCAAGACCCTGCTGACAGACTCGGCAACCACGGCCAAGGAGCTCTGCAACGCGCTGGCCGACAAGATCTCTCTCAAGGACCGCTTCGGGTTCTCCCTCTACATTGCCCTGTTTGACAAGGTAAGGCCGCCCAGAAGCACCTCCTCCCGGCCCCACTCCGGGCCGCCAGTGCCGCCAGTGCCACCACCTGTTGGCTGGGGCTACTCACCCTCGAGCACCTCAGTTTCCCCCGCGCCGGCGCTAATCGGCTCTGCCTAACTCCTTAGGACTGTCGAGAACTCGGCCAGGTGCGGTTCTTCACGCCTGTAATCCCAGTACTTTGGGAGGCTGAGGTGGTTGGATCACAAAGTCAGGAGTTCAAGACCAGCCTGGCCAACGTAGTGAAGCCTCGTCTTTACTAAAAATACAAAAATTAGCGGGACATGGTGGCACACACCTGTAATCCCAGCTACTCAAGAGGCTGAGGCAGGAGAATCGCTTGAACCCAGAAGGCGGAGGTTGTGGTGAGCTGAGATCATGCCACTGCGCTCCAGCCTGGGCGACAGAGTGAGACTCTGTCTCAAAAGAAAAAACAAACAAACAAACAAAAAACAGAGCTCTTCAGCACCCAAGGGAAAACCCAGCAGTAGGATGTCCTCAGTCCTGTGTCCCCAGGCCCAGTGAATCCTCTCCTGGTGCTGAAGGAAGAGCATGGCACAGGCTGATGGGAGGGCTGCGCAGCCCTTGTGTGCAGATGGGAATGGAATTCCCTCTCAGGTTGCTATGGCGTCTGATGGAGAAACTCCTTAGCAAACAGGAGTTCTTTCACACTTGCCCTCAAGCAGCCGGGGCGTGAACAGCCCACAGACTCACCTTGAAGGCTAGAGCCTCCTCGGCTGAGCGGGACCTGGGGCTTGTGTGATTTTGCCTCCACCCCCAGCAACATCATGCTCAGCAGAGGGGTCCCCGCCCACAAGCCCAGGGGAGTTACCATGTTGCTGGACACAGTTTGCCTGGATTTTTCTCACCGATGCTCCTGTGTTTCCAGGTACTCTCTGTTCAGTTTCCCACTTCCACTAGAAAATGGGACTTCTCACATCACCGTGCCCAGAACTGAGGCTAGGAAGGCAATCATGGGGGTGCTGCTCAGAGCCCAAGGCTGGGATCTGGTCTGCCTCCTGGGGGCCTTAGACGTGTCCCTGCCCCTCGCTGGGCCTCGGTTTTCTGTCTGAACTGACCGTTGGCACTGTTGAGGCTTCTCATAGTCCTTCCCTGACTCTGTGCCTGCTCCCCTCCCCGCTGTGCCCGCAGGTGTCCTCCCTGGGCAGCGGCAGTGACCATGTCATGGACGCCATCTCCCAGTGCGAACAGTATGCCAAGGAGCAGGGTGCCCAGGAGCGCAACGCCCCCTGGAGGCTCTTCTTCCGCAAAGAGGTCTTCACACCCTGGCACAGCCCCTCTGAGGACAACGTGGCCACCAACCTTATCTACCAGCAGGTGGTGCGAGGAGTCAAGTTTGGGGAGTACAGGTGTGAGAAGGTGAGTGGAAGGGAATCTCCTGCCAGGCTGGCTTGGCTCACAGCCTCCTGTTTTCCACGTTTGGGCTGAGTGCTCCTCTGTGAGCCATCGTTAGCTTAGGCTGAGGTGAGCCTGACTGCAGTCGGGCACTCTCCAGGCTTCTGGATGGACACCACCTACTTCAGGGGGCTCGTGAGGTGAGGTGAGATGTCAGGAGCAAGGGCTTCTGAGCATGTCCTGAATTCGCTAGTGAAGGAGGCCCCCACACTGCTGTAGTGACTGTGCGTGCTACAGAGGACGTGCCTCAGGACCTGCTGCACTGTTCTGAGCGTGTCTAGTAAGCACCGCTCTAAATGAGAAAGACAGCCGTTCCTTGGGATCAGAATTTGCACATGTGTATTCTTTTTTCTCCTTCTGAAGACAGGAGTTATATGGTTGTTTTGTTTTTGATAATGGTAATGGTAGCTATGGTTCTGTTGGTGATTGTGAGGGAGGGATAAGAAAGGAGGTGATGGAAATGAAGAGGATGGTTGGTGGTGATGGTGGATGTAGTGATGGTGTTGATGGTGGTGGAGACAGTGATGATGGTTGGTGGTGGTGGTTGTTGTGGTGGTGTTGTTGGTGGTGGTGGAGACAGTGATGATGGTTGGTGGTGATGGTGGATGTAGTGATGGTGTTGATGGTGGTGGAGACAGTGATGATGGTTGGTGATGGTGGATGTAGTGATGGTGTTGATGGTGATAGTGGAGACAGTGATGATGGTTGGTGGTGATGGTGGATGTAGTGATGGTGTTGGTACTGACGATGGTGGTGATGGTGGGTGGAGGCAGTGATGGTGTTGGTGATGGTGGAGGTAGTGATGTTAGTGATGATGGTATTCTTGGTGCTGATGACAGTGGTGATATTGGAGGTAGGGATGATGTTGGTGATGGTGGTGGTGGTGGAGGTAGTGATAGTGCTGGTGTTGATGACAGTATTGTTGGTAGTAATGATGGTGATGGTAAAGGTAGTGGTGGTGTTGACAATGACAGTGTTGTTGGTAGTGATGGTGTTGGTGATGACAGTGTTGTTGGTAGTGAAGGTGGTTGTGATGGTGGAGGCAGTAATGATGTTGGTGATAGTGTTGTTGGTGGTGATTGTGGTGGTGATGGTAGAGGCAGTAATGATGTTGGTGATAGTGTTGTTGGTAGTGATGGTGGAGGTAGTGGTGGTAGTTTTGTTGGTGACAGTGGTGATGATAGTGGTGGTACTGGTGGTGGTAAGCAAATATTCAGGCAGAGCGCATTAGTATAGCCACATCAGTTGCTAAAATTCTGAAATATTTCAAACTGGTTGGAAAATATCTATTGCCTTCAAGGCCCCCAAAAGCCTTTCTCTATGCCCTTGCTGCTGGAGCCCTGGGGAGCCAGCCCTAGGTAGGCATCACTGGGGCTGCTGTGCACCAGGCCAGGCAGAGAAGGGGCAAATGTCCAATGGCCACTTGGTTCTCTGAACCCTCTACAGTAGATCCTGCCAGCTGTTAACCACTTTAACTATCCCCCAAGTGCTTAACGATGGTGATGGAAGCAGTCACAGTGAGGCACTCCCCTTACTTTGACCCCTCCAGCAGACCCCAGGTGTCTCCCATTCTCTAGAGCAGATGCTTCCTCTTCTGCTGTTTGTCAGCTAAGGTCACTGTCTCACAGGGCTGAGTGTGCAGTGGCTGCTCGATGGGCTGGCTTTTTTCTTTGTGTCACTTTTTGTGCCCCTGGGCAAAGTCCAGCTCCATGCCAGTGCGAAAGGGACCCAGGAGAAGGTGAGGGTGTGGCCCTGCCCTTGGGGAGCTCATGGTTCCTCTGAGCAGACAAGAATTCCCTGGTGAATCAGTGAGAAGCCTGAGTCCCAAAAGCCAGGCTCTGAGAGCTACAGGAGTCAGGGCCAGGAGCCTTTGGTGGTGTGGAAGGGCTTCCTAGAGGGGCCTGGGCCAATGCATGACCTAGGCCTCCCCCCATCTAGGAGGACGACCTGGCTGAGTTGGCCTCCCAGCAGTACTTTGTGGACTATGGCTCTGAGATGATCCTGGAGCGTCTCCTGAACCTCGTGCCCACCTACATCCCCGACCGCGAGATCACGCCCCTGAAGACACTGGAGAAGTGGGCCCAGCTGGCCATTGCCGCCCACAAGAAGGTGAAGGGCTGGGAGGAGTCTTAGAGAAGGGATGTGGACCTGAACAACCAAGGAGGTCCCAGTCCTCATCTGAACCTGTCTGTTGGGGCTGCAGGAGATGGCATGGCACCTGACCTCCCGCCTCCCAGTGGCCCTTCCTCACTGGACATCAGCTCACTCATTCTCCTGCCATCTGTGTGCCAGGCACACAGAGGGGATCAGACTTAACCCTGCAGCCTCTGTGGGGCCATGGGTATTGGGGTCCCTTTCCTGGTCTTGTGCCAGCCATTTGTTGGTGCTACAGCTTCCAGAGCTGCAACTTAGGAGTGGTGGTGGATGCTAGACAGAGCTTTAGGAATTGTACCTCCTTTTTCCTAAAAGAACTCCAGCCCAACTTCCTGCCTGGGGAGCTTTAGGGACAGGCCCCCTTGACCCCCTTGCTTGGAGCTCAGGCCCATAACCAGCCATGAGTTGTTCCCTCCCAAGCTAAGAGCCTGCCCAAGTAGAGCAGGGTTATCCAGATGGGGAGAAGGTGGGACCACTGGCTGCTGGTAGGGGACCCAGGGCCTCCTCATCTCCATGGTCTGGCTGTGCAAGAGAATTGTCCCTGCACATAAGTCGAGGGCTCCATAGTCTGAGGGCGCCACAGGCCCGCGGTCTCACCCCTCCACCTCGCGGCCTCCGTCCTCACCCGGGAGCCCTGTGCCGCCCTCCACCTGACCGTGTGCCTTCTCTAGTCAGCTCCCCACCAGCCTCTGCCTCTCCCTGAGTCCTGAGTGCCCCCTGCACCAGCCTGCTTCCCCTGAGGCCCTCACCCCCCTGGACCCCACTTCAGAGGAGGAGCGTCTCCTCCCTGCCACCCCCTGTCCCTCATGTGAGAGCCCTGCCCTTCATCCTCAGGCACCTCCTCTCCCTTGGCCCTCACGTGCCGGCAGTCACTGCAGCCTGTCCAGCTGCCTTCCAAACAGCTGCAGCCTCCACCCCCACCTCCGTGAGGGCCTCCTCGGGGCTCACTGCCATTGTGGCATGTGGTACGTCCTGGGTGGGGCGCTATTATTATGCATTCATTTTATTTTGGGCACTTGTCATGTGCTGGGCACCAGGACCTGGAGACACAACGCTTTGTGGGACAGACACGGTTTCTGCCCTTTGGAGCCCACAGCTAAGCTGGGTCTCTCCTGCACTGAAGCTCCTCAGAGTATCTGTCCCGGAGCCCTGGGCCAGGCCCTCCTAGAATGGACAGTTGTGAATCACAGTTTTTGTAGGGTGGGAGGGTGCATTGTTCATTTTCTAGGTCTGCCATAACAAAGTGCCACAGACTAGGTGGTTTCAACAACAGAAATAAATGTGTTTCCTTCCAGTTCTGGAGCCTGGAGCTCCGAGATCAAGGTGTCAGCAGGGGCTTTCTCCTGAGGCTTCTCCTCTCAGCCTGCAGATGGCCATCTTCTCCATCTGTCACCACACAGTGACGTGTGCACATGCACATCTGAGTCCAAATATCCTCCTCTTAAAAAGGCACTGGACATATTGGATTACAGCCCACCCAAAAGATCTCATTAGTGACCTCTTTAAAGACCTTATCTCTGGGCCAGGCGCAGTGGCTCCCGCCTGTAATCCCAGCACTTTGGGAGGCCAAGGCGGGTGAATCATGAGGTCAGGAGTTCGAGACCAGCCTGCCCAACATGGCAAAACCCCGTCTCTACTAAAAATGCAAAAATTCACCAGGTGTGGTAGTGGGTGCCTGTAATCTTAGCTACTCGGGAGGCTGAGGCAGGAGAATCACTTAAACCTTGGAGGCAGAGGTTTCAGTGAGCCGAGACTGTGCCACTGTGCTCCAGCCTGGGGGACAAGAGCAAGACTCCTTCTCAAAAAGAAAAGATCTTATCTCCAAATAAGGTTACATTCTGGGGGTGAAGACTTTAATATGCAAATATGGTGGGTGGGGAAGGAAGCACACAATTCAGTCCATAACAGAGGTGTTTTGAAAACATCTTATTTTGAAATAATTTCAAACTTATGGAGAAATTGCACATTCAAAAAATTAGGACTGCTGTGTGCACTTCACTTCCCAGATTCACTGGATGCTAGCCACACTTGCTCAGTGATTTGTCTCTCTGCCTACATATGTATTTTCTCTGAGTCATTTGAGCTTGGGTTGATGACATTGAGCCCTTTGCCTCTGAATTCTCACTGCTCTCAGGATGGCACCCCTCATGGGCTCTCTCATAGGTGGAGATGGGGCCGTCTGTGAGCTGGCATACACATCCACTCTTACCTATTCCTGTGTCTACATACTATAAAACCAGGATTTCACTCTGACCCCTCCAATGCTACCCCAGAGCCCCAGAGTTCTCACTAGGGCTTGGGGAAGTATTTTTAGAGAAACACAATGCTGATGCTTCTGTATCTTACCAACAGCACGGCAGCACCCCCCACAGATCACCTCACCTCCAGGGTCCAGTTCTCCCTTGACACACTGATCTTTCTAACTCCCGGATTCACCAGATCAGTTTCTTGCAGTTGTGGCTACACTCACAGTCCGCCAGGACCTGGCTCCCCACGCTGTGTCCCCATTCCCTCTCTTCCCAGTCTGCAGTCTGCAGTTTGCACTGACCTGGGGCCTTGGGCCTCCCACATGCTCTGGCTGGAATCCTTGCTTCCCTGTCTCTGCTGAACTGGGAACTCCCTGGAGGGGCAGCTATGCTTTCTCTGACTTTGGGCCCCAGCACCTGCATAGAGGTGGCACTCGAAAGTGCTTGCTGATGTTGATGAATGAGAAGGGTAGGGACAGGGTGGCTGCAGACAGATGGGAGCAGGGCAAGGCCATGATGCACAGGAGGTGCAGGAGCCCCAGGCTGCTCCTAGCTAGAAGGCAGCAGCAGCTGATTTTTAGAGCAAACTCACCTGTACATTGTCTTCTGTCCCTCTGTCCCTCTCTCCCTCCAGGGGATTTATGCCCAGAGGAGAACTGATGCCCAGAAGGTCAAAGAGGATGTGGTCAATTATGCCCGCTTTAAGTGGCCCTTACTCTTCTCCAGGTTTTATGAAGCCTACAAATTCTCAGGTACGCCCAGCCTGTAACGCTCCCAGTCCCTTGCTCAGTAGCTCCAGTCCACAACAGGGGAGGGAAACGGCTTGAGCCAGGGGCCCCCGTCAATGGAACTCTTGCCTGCTGGCTGCTTGGTCTGTTCTGGTCAATGCTGCTGAGTGGGTCCTGCCTCCCCAGCACCCAGTAGCGACTCCATGGCACATCTTACGTGCTCGGTGGTGCATAAGACTGAAAAACTGAGTGAGGATTGATTCATTAAGGCACGTACTGTGTACAGAACAGGGTGGCCCAGGGTGGCCCACACAGGCCACTGGCTCAGCCGTCCTCGGGCCGTTACTGGGTACCTGCTCTGTGCCAGGCCCTGTGCTGATGCTGCTGTTCACAGAACCACCAAGTACCAGGGCCGGAGGGAACCCTGGGTCTCAGTCCAACCCCGCCCCAGATCCCACCTTCGTGCAGGGACTTGTCCAAAGCTGCACAAAGACCAGTGGCAGGAGTGGGACCCAAACCAGTTTCCCAATTCAACACTCTCTTCCTATTGCACTTTGGGTTTTGTCACATAGCGAGTTTGTGCTCTCTGGGCCTCAGTTTCCCTATCTGTAAAACAGAAGTCAGTGTATTGCCACCTCCCTGGCCATCATGAGGACTGGGAAGGGCTGGGCCTAGGGGTGGGAGGCCTGCGTCTCAGTGCCTCGGTCTCGACCCCAGGCCCCAGCCTCCCCAAGAACGACGTGATCGTGGCTGTCAACTGGACGGGCGTGTACTTTGTGGATGAGCAGGAGCAGGTACTTCTGGAGCTGTCCTTCCCAGAGATCATGGCCGTGTCCAGCAGCAGGTGAGGAGGGCCGCATGGAGACGCAGATAGACAGAGGGGAAGGAGAGGGGCCGGAGCTTCCCCGTGGGTCACTGGAAGTGAAGGGACATGAAGTGGCCTGCCTGGTTGCTCGTGATTGGGCAGTTTGTACCGCACTGTGAAGACCCCTCTGGCACCTCCTAGTGGAGGGATGGGTGTGGGCTTTACAGCACATTAAGGCTGTTCTGAGACAGGACTGGGCTGTCAGGACAGGTAGGGGCAGGCGAGTGTGTACAAAAGAGCTTGACCTGGGGTTCAGGGGCCTGGGTAGCACTCACTCTATGTCTTCATTCCTAAAGCAGGAGTCTTAATACTTTTCTTGCGTAACAGTGGTGAGGAATGAATGCAATAATAGATGGGAGAGCTCTTTGTAAACTGCAGAGCATGGCCACACAGGTGGAATAGTGGGGGGGGGGTTGCTGGGACTGACTGGCTTTCCCAGCAGTGCAGTGGCTCCCTCCCCCACCATCTGGGGCTTGTAGCAGTGTCTTTGGGTTATGTCTGATATGGGCTGGAGTCAGATCGTGTCCAGCTCTGACCAGACACATGCCAGGCACACAGGATGCAGTAGTGACAAGATAGTCCTTGTCCTCCTGGATCTTCAGTCAAGAGAGGAGACAGACATTGAATAGGCCATTTTAAAGCATGCTATGATCAGGGCTGTGGGAGGGCAGGGAGGACTACCTGGAGGAAGTGGCATGTAGGTTGAGATTTAAAGGGTGAGTAGGAATTAGACAGGCAAAGGAGAAGTGGGTCGGGCCAGTGTGGGTTTCCCTGTGGGCCATGCCTGACTCTGGCCAGGCCAGCTCTGACTTAACCTGAGATGTGTCTGAGCTGGGCCACATCTCCCACTGGCTGGGGCATGTCTGACTCGACTGGCCTTGGTCTCCTTCAGGGAGTGCCGTGTCTGGCTCTCACTGGGATGCTCTGATCTTGGCTGTGCTGCGCCTCACTCAGGCTGGGCAGGACTGACCCCGGCGGGGCCCTGTTCTCCGTGTTGGTCCTGCAGGGGAGCAAAAACGACAGCCCCCAGCTTCACACTGGCCACCATCAAGGGGGACGAATACACCTTCACCTCCAGCAATGCTGAGGACATTCGTGACCTGGTGGTCACCTTCCTAGAGGGGCTCCGGAAGAGATCTAAGTATGTTGTGGCCCTGCAGGATAACCCCAACCCCGGTGAGTGACTGCTGGTATGGGCTGCCTGGCACTGGGGGTCAGGGTGTTATGCAGACTGTCTTAGTCCATTTGCATTGCTATAATGGAATACTGAGGCTGGGAGATTTATAAAGAAAAGAGATTTATTTGGCTCACAGTTCTGCACACATTACAAGAAACATGGTGCTGGCTGGGCATGGTGGCTCATGCCTGCAATCCCAGAGCTTTGGGAGGCTGAGATGGGAGGATCACTTGAGGCCAGGAGTTCAAGACCAGCCTGGGCAACATAATGGGACCCCTGTTTCAACAAAAAGTTAAATAAATTAGCTGGGTGTGATGGCATGTGCCTGTAGTCATAGCTCTTCAGGAGGCTGAGGTAGGAGGACTGCTTGAGCCCAGGAGGTGGAGGCTGCAGTGAGCCATGATTATGCCACTGCAGTCCAGCCTGGGCAAGAGTGAGACCTCATCTCTTAAAAAAAAAGAAAGAGAAAAAAGAAGCATGGCACCAGCATCTGCTTCTGATGAAGGCCCCAGGAAGCTTCCACTCATGGCAGAAGGAGAAGGGGTCCTTGCATCAGAAGGAAGGAAGAGAGGAGGAGCTGCCAGACTCTTTTAAACCGTCAGTTCTCGCAGAGACTCACTCATCACTGTGAGCGCGGCACCACGCTGTTCATGAGGGCCCCACCCCCATGACCCAAACACCTCACTCGAGGCCACTGCCAACACTGGGAGACCAGATTTCAACAGAGAGATCTGGAGGGGACAAATATCTGAACCATATCACAGACCATGCCCCGTGGCCTTGGCACTCAAGGCTGCTAGGGTCTTGTTCCCATCCTTCCCCTGAAACTAGACCAAATAGCCTTCAGTCTGTGATCTGTGGGGAACCTCCTCTCCCTCCCATCTTCTGGCTCTTCAATATTCATCTCCTGTCAGCTCTCCAAGTTAGATCAGGGTCCTCCTCAGTGTTCTCAAAATACCCACCATCTTCAAGTGATAACAGCAGTAACAACTACTCTGCCGGAGGCCACCGAGGCCCTGGCAGAGTGTGGGAAAGACAAAGATGAAATGGACCCCACCCTGTCCTCAGTGGGGAGTGGGGTGGCAAGCAGACAGTGACAGGCCTGTGACAGTGCAGTAAGCAGGGAAGCCCAGAGCCACAGGAGCCCAGAGGAGAGGCCCCATGCAGACTGGGGTCCAGGGAGGAAGCCCGTGTGAGCAGAGCGTAGGGGGCAGAGAGCTGAACGTGATGCCAGCACAGAGGTGGGAGAAAGCTGGCCTGTCCAGGGAACTGCAAACAGTTTGGTTTGGCTGGAAACAGGCACGGTGAGGGAGGAGGGGCAAGGTGGAGGGAGTCCGGGAGGCCCACTCACAACAGGCTTAGGAGTGTGGGGCTTCCTCCCAACGGCAATGAGGAGCCGTAGAAGGCTTTTGAGCAGGAGAGTAGCCCACTCTGGTGATGGTCTTTGTATGGAGAGTTGTGACAAGGTGGAGGCAGAGTGGCAAGTGGGCAGACACGAGTGACAGCACCTCAGTTCTTCTGTGGGAAGTAGTGGCTTATAGATCATCAACCCAAATAAAGATGTTCCAACTCAGCTTATCTCTGCCCCCGTGGTCCCACTCACCTCTGCTCTGCAGCAGGCGAGGAGTCAGGCTTCCTCAGCTTTGCCAAGGGAGACCTCATCATCTTGGACCACGACACGGGTGAGCAGGTCATGAACTCAGGCTGGGCCAACGGCATCAACGAGAGGACCAAGCAGCGTGGGGACTTCCCCACCGACTGTGTGTACGTCATGCCCACTGTCACCATGCCACCACGGGAGATTGTGGTATGTGGCCTGGGGGCGGCAGATGAGTGGGAGGTGCCATTAGACCCCTCTTTGTCCACTTCCCACAGCTGTAAAATGGGTTAATGGTCTAGTGCATCTGTGAAGATGATCTTGGGATCTTATGAGACCACACATTTAAAGTTGGCGCAGTGCTCAAACCTGTGCCAGGTGGGGAGGGGCCTAGAAATGGCATCAGATGAGGAACTGCCAAGGGGTGGGGCCGGAGATGGGGACTGGAGAGAGGTGTATCACCTGCACTGTCTGAACAGGCAGTGGGGGCACAGCTGGCAAGGGGCCTGCTGCTTCTGGAGCCCCCTTGAGAGCAGCTCTGAGGACTTCCAGCCCAGCTTCCCCGGTGGCTCCTGAGCCAGGCTCAGTGGACAAGGCAGCTCTCACACCATGTCCCCCTGCCTCGTCCAGGCTTTCTGACTGACCCAACCTCATCGGACACCCAGGGAAGGGCCCTCAGCTCAGCACAAAAGAGGCAGCAGGGACCTCAGAGACCCCAAGGAGGAACAGGGCTCCCAGGGTCAGAATGGGGCATGGGGTCCATCCCCGTAAAGAGTCTCCCAGAGTCCAGAAGGCTCCAGGGTATACCATGTTGATCCTGGTGGCTGGAGGTGGATAGCTGACCTGAGCCCCCTGTCTCTTGGCCCCTAGGCCCTGGTCACCATGACTCCCGACCAGCGGCAGGACGTCGTCCGGCTCTTGCAGCTGCGAACGGCAGAGCCCGAGGTGCGTGCCAAGCCCTACACGCTGGAGGAGTTCTCCTACGACTACTTCAGGTGATGGCTCCTGGGGAAGGATGGGAGTCACAGGGGTAGGAGCTGCAGGCTTCCGCTACCGTCTGCTTGTGTGCTGGGGATACTTTGTGAAGCCCCCACCTGTGAGCAGGACCTGGGTCAGAGGGAGCTGGAGGGCTGTTTCTGTCTGATGACCCGTCCTGAATGTCTCATCTTATCCTTCCTTCATTTAAGAGATGTCACTGCACCCGCCCCAGGCTGGGCATTCGAGACTCAGTGCTGGTGGGGATGCGGGCCGGAAGCAGGCAGCTGGGATTCTGCGTACCCAGCTTTTGGGGTGGGGGGCAGGGGGTGCAGTGAGAAGCTTCCTGATGGAGGCGGTGTGCACTGAGCTCTGCAGGGGGCGCAGGGTGGTGGGGGAGGCTGGGGCACAGCCCGTGGTGTTCTCGCCGCTGTTTCATAGCTGACAAAGGAAGGCCCAGTGACTGCCAGTGACTCGCCTCGGGTCACATGCAGGGCAGGGAAGAGCAGGGCCTGGTGCTCACCCTCAGCCTCTGGGCACAGGGGGTAGGTGGGGGTGGGGGTCTCACAACCTGGGGGTTTCTCCCTGGGGCTGCCAGCAATGGGGCCGTTGCTGACGGTCCCTGTGCTGTGGCAGGCCCCCACCCAAGCACACGCTGAGCCGCGTCATGGTGTCCAAGGCCCGAGGCAAGGACCGGCTGTGGAGCCACACGCGGGAGCCGCTCAAGCAGGCGCTGCTCAAGAAGCTCCTGAGCAGTGAGGAGCTCTCGCAGGAGGCCTGCCTGGCCTTCATTGATATCCATGCTACTGGGCTGTACCCAGCGGAGCCAGGGACTGGGCAGGGCCTTCATCTGCACACCACCTTCCTCCTGAGGGCCTGCTGCGGCCTGGGCATGCGTGGGGAGGGTTGATGGAGGACCCCCTCCCTTGCACCTTTTGATATGCAAGGGGCTGCCTCACTCGTTTTCTCCTCTGACCCTGTCATTTGGGTGCCAGGTGGATTTGGTGCCTTGTGCTGGGCCAGACATGGAGGTAGAGCAGGAACCAGCCCAGCCCCTGGCCTCATGGGGCCATACACACATCCAGATCAGTGCTGAGATGGGACCGGGCAGCTGTGACCTGACCCATGTGACCTGGAGGGGGCAGGGAGGACTTCCTGGAGGAAGTGGTATCTAGATTGAACCCTGAAGGCTAAGTAGGACTTACCCAGGCAAAGGGGAGAGGGGTGGGGAGTGTTCCAGAGAGAGGGAGCAGCAGCAAGGCCCCGAGGCACATAGAGCAGGGCTGTTCCAGGGCTCCGGGGCTTCAGCACAGAGAGGATGGGAAGACTGGGCTTAGGCAGGGTTCCCAAGCCCTGTGAGGAAGCTTGGGCCATGTCCCAAGGCCAGGGTGAACCACTGGGCAGGGGTGGCATGGTCAGACTGGCGATCTGGGCAGTCCGTCCCAGCTGCTATGAGGGCTTGGGATGTGGGGCTGGTGGCTGTGAGGAGGCGAGGATAAAGGGTGGGGCATATCACGCCCATTTTGTGAGTGTGCAGCCTGAGGGCCCAGGGTCACAGCTTCAGGTGATGCAGGCCCTGTGGGGAGTGGGGCCTCCAGACCCCAGACCAGTGCCCCTCTATTCGGCACAAGCCCTTCCTTGACAGTCCCCACCTGTGCTCAAGTACATGGGCGACTACCCGTCCAAGAGGACACGCTCTGTCAATGAGCTCACCGACCAGATCTTTGAGGGTCCCCTGAAAGCTGAGCCCCTGAAGGACGAGGCGTACGTGCAGATCCTGAAGCAACTGACCGACAACCACATCAGGTGAGCCAGGCACGGTGGGTGGACGAGGGGCAGACCCCACCTGCTGTGACGGGCAGCTCTTTCCCTCCTGAGACAGCCGCTGGCTCTGCCTGGATGCAGTCCTTCCTCACACAGAGCCAGGAGCTGCTCATGGGCCCCCTCACATCCTAGCTTGGCTCCAAGGCCCAAGGAAGGCCTAGCAGGAACTGGGAGGTGGTGGCTGTCTTCCTTTGAGTCTGTCCTCTAAGGGTAACAGCCCCAGCTCCTCCTGTTTGGCTGGAGCCTCCTCTGGATGCCCCTCCCCTGCCTAGATGCTGCTGTCTGTCTGCAGGTCCAGCTCAGTCAAGTGTCCCCTCCCTGGTGCAGGCTGGGCCGGCTGTCAGCTGAAAGCACTGGCTGAAAACTCTCATGGGTTTGGGTGTTGGGCCCAATGCCCAAAGGGTGCCACCTTCTCCTCCCCCTGGGACAACCCGAGGCAGGAGTAGGAAGTCAGGCACCGGCTCCTCTCAGAGTCTGTGAGAAGCTCCACCCTCTCTCCTTACACCCAGCCCCCCGCCTTCCTCCCCAGCTGTGTCCCCCTCTACATCTCTTCCACAAATCCATCCTCAAACTACACATCAGCTCTTTTGACAGTGCCAAACCTTTGTACATGCTGTGCCCACAGCCAGGAAAACTTTTCAGCCCCGTCTCTGCATGCCGTAATTTGCTTCATCCTTCAAAGCCTAGTTCAAATGCCACCTCCTCCTAGAAGCCCTCCAAACTTCCCACTGTCAGACCCAAGAAGTTCAGAGTGGTCGCTGAAGGAGCCTGGGGTGGGACTGGTCTAACTCGTTGCCACTCAAAGTACAGGTGAATTAAAGAGCTTCTGCCAAAATATAAATCACACTGCCTCCTTCATGGAGAAAGTCTCGCTATGGAAACAAAAAGCCTCAGCTGAAGCAGAGGGCATGGTAAACTGGTGGCTTTTCATTGTGTCATAAGCCCCTTATCTCCACGTGGACTGGTAGCAGTGTGTGGCCTGGTGCGGTGGGCCAAGCACACTTTGGGTAGCACTGGTTGCATCTGGCTATCAGGGAGAGGGGTCTGTAGGTAGGCTGAGGGGTCCTGAGACAGGTTAAGGGTCGGGAGGGATGGTGCTGCTCTGATGAGCAGCTGAGGGGTGCGTGGCACCCTCACCGGGAGGTGCACAGGTCCTGTGACTCCCGATGGCAACTGCCCCTGCTGGAGCCCGTGCTTCCTCCTGCAGGTACAGCGAGGAGCGGGGTTGGGAGCTGCTCTGGCTGTGCACGGGCCTCTTCCCACCCAGCAACATCCTCCTGCCCCACGTGCAGCGCTTCCTGCAGTCCCGAAAGCACTGCCCACTAGCCATCGACTGCCTGCAGCGACTCCAGAAAGCCCTGAGGTACAGCGGCCGCCAGGGGCAGGGGCAGACACTGGGGCGGGCTCCTGGCCACACCGGGCTTGTGGAATGAGCCCCTTGGGGATGAGGACCACACAGCAGTTGGGTCAACCCCTGGGGTACCTCAACTGCCAGGTAGAAGGAGGTGCAGGCCCCGCAGCTGCTCGGGATGCAGCTGGAGAGTCCGGCTGCTCGAGAGTGCTCAGCCCAGAGCTCCCAGGCTATCGGTGGGCACAGACACCAGGGCCCACTTCATACTCTCCAAGGGCACTGCGTTCTTCACTTTGCTGGGCCTCTCCACACCCATCGTCCCATTTTACAGATGAGGAGCTCAAGGCTCTGGGAGACTCAGTGGCCAGTCACATCATAGGAAGTGGCAGGCTGGGATGAGAACTGGGGTTGTCTGCCTCCAAGTGTCCCGGTCCCCTGGTCTCCACAGTCCCACGCACCTGCTCCCTGCTGCGTCTGTCACCTTTTCAGAAATGGGTCCCGGAAGTACCCTCCACACCTGGTAGAGGTGGAGGCCATCCAGCACAAGACCACCCAGATTTTCCACAAGGTCTACTTCCCTGACGACACTGATGAGGTGAGGGTCGCCAGCTTCTAGGTCTGCAGTGCCCAGGACAGGGCCGGGCTTCCTGGGTGGACACCAAAGGCAGCCTTAAGCCTGTCCCCCAACACCCAACACCCAACATTTGCTGCCTCGTCCTCCTTCCCCATAGTGGACTCAGAGCTCAGGACAAAGGCCACTGACTCCCCAGGTCAGGGGCCCTTAGTTTCTGATCCAACCCCTGCTTCCTGGAGCAGCTTTCTTCAGAAGGGCACCCCTCCCTCCCTGTCTCTGAGGAGGACCTGCCTTGGAGAAAAGCACTTCTCCCTCTGAGCTAGCTTTGCACCTCCCTGGTGCAGGGCCCCGCTGGCCCCCAGGTCCAGGCCTCCCCTGTCACCTGAGCCCACTTTCCTGCAGCCAGAACCTCGACACCCCTTCCTCCCTCCCCACCTGAGGTGGTTGAGGTTCGCTCCATCCAGGTCCTGTCTGCCAAAGTCCTGTCTGTCATGCCTGTAGTCACGCTGCCCCTCATGGTCCCCAGCCCCTGCCTGTCTCAACACAGTGTCTCATTCAGATAAACTTTTCATTTGAAGAGTCGTTTACGAAATTTGTCTGAGGCTGGAGACTCAGAAATGCCAAGACAGGATTTTAGTTGCAAGGACCAAGGACTTCCTCACGTTTCCTGTCCCTCCAGACATCTCTCCTCCTGCATCTAAACTTCCCCAGATGCTCAAACTCTCCCATCTGTCTGGGCTGCTTTCCCCTCCACTTTTGGGTTTGCTTCTCGTCTACCTCAAGTCTCCTCCTCCCAATCACCCTTCCAATCATCCTGCTGTGCTCCCTGCACCCCTCACTGTCACTCAGGCTTGTACACAGCGGCCCAGGACTCTGGACGCCAAGGCCACATTCTGCTTGGAGGGTCGGGAGGAGGAGACCTGGGAAGACCCAGACAGGTGTAGCCCTTTCCTTTTGTTAAACACCATGCCCAGCTCTGGGCCCACAGGAGGGTGTCTGGCACGCGAGGGGGCTCAGTATAGGAGGCACAGCCAGAGGGGCCC
>NW_012114921.1:6305543-6315380 GCF_000951035.1 Colobus angolensis palliatus | reverse complement strand
CAGAGGGGCCCGGGAGGACCAGGTCCTGGGAAAGGCCCTGCAGGAGCCCAGTGCTCACCGCCCCTCCCAGGCCTGGGCCCACAGGAGGGTGTCTGGCACGCGAGGGGGCTCAGTATAGGAGGCACAGCCAGAGGGGCCCAGGAGGACCAGGTCCTGGGAAAGGCCCTGCAGGAGCCCAGTGCTCACCGCCCCTCCCAGGCCTTCGAAGTGGAGTCCAGCACCAAGGCCAAGGACTTCTGCCAGAACATCGCCACCAGGCTGCTCCTCAAGTCCTCAGAGGGATTCAGCCTCTTTGTCAAAATTGCAGACAAGGTGGGTCCTTCGCCACCTTCGCCAAGGTGGGAGATTTGCTGGGGCAATAAGAACTTATGGACAGCAGGGGAAGACAGAGGGACTAGGGGAGAGAGGGGAAGAGGGCACTGGCATCTGGCCATCTTCTTCCATCCCTTACATGGAGTGGCTGCCCCCAGCTCTCTCTCTTCTGAGGCACTGCACATGGCTCAGACCCTCTTAGGGGCATGTGCCCAGGTGCTCTGTGTTCTAGACACACCAGACCCTCACCCTGCCCCAACACACATTCTTTCCAGATTTGCTTTGACTGGCCCTTAATTGCCATGCTAGGGCAAATTAACCCTTGAAATAAGATGTGATCATCCCCACTTGATAGATCACAGAACTAGGACTCAGAGAGGTTAGGTAACTTGTCCAAGGTCACACAGCAGGTACTGAGCTCCAGGTGGGTCTGACTCTAAAGCTCATGCCCCTGCCACCATCTCACATCACATTTCCCCAAATACCTCTGTCCCTGGAAGTCTTCCAGGCCTAGCTAAAGCCCCCTCCACGGGAAGGCCTCCCTGACCGAGTTAGGTGCCCCATCCTGTTGCCTGCTGATGGCTCTGTGTGCATCTATGTCTGTCTGCTCACTTCATGACTGTCTCTGTGCCAGACACTGGGACCCAGAGGTGACCATGATGAGGTCCTAGACCCAGGGGTGCCCAGAGCTGCGGGAGGATCTGGACATGGATGCCAGAGAATGTCCAAGCCAGGGGCTGGGCTGCATTCTTGTCCAGTTTCCCTTGAGTCTAAGGCAGCATTCAGTGTCCCAGGCACTGAATGGAATGACCAGCACTCCCAGCAAGAAGTGGGCTGTTCTGGGGACACTCAACAGGCACATGGGGCAGGGTGGGGCTGACACACAGAAACCCCTTCTGGCTGGAAGGGGAGTATTCCCTGAGAAGGAGCTGCCAGACAGGCCTTAGGTGGGAAGGTCAGAAAAGACAGTGTTTCTTAAACTAAAATGAGTGTGCTTTGATGGCCCTGTCCCCAGGTCATCAGCGTGCCTGAGAACGACTTCTTCTTCGACTTTGTTCGACACTTGACAGACTGGATAAAGAAAGCTCGGCCCATCAAGGATGGTAATAAGGCCGGGTCCTGGGATCATCTGAGGCCCAGAGTAGGGAGGCATAGGTTGTGAGGCCCACCTAGGCGGGCCTGAGCGAGGGTTTCCTCTGGGGCTGGGGCTGGGCTCGGGATGTGAGCACTCCTCTGTGCAGGGACCCTCTGGGTGACCGACTGCCCTGTGCTGCAGGAATTGTGCCCTCACTCACCTACCAGGTGTTCTTCATGAAGAAGCTGTGGACCACCACGGTGCCAGGGAAGGACCCCATGGCCGATTCCATCTTCCACTATTACCAGGTGGGCACCTCTGCACTCTAGTTGCCTTCATGCATGGCTAGTGTTGCTGTACTTTGGCCCTGAAAGCAGAGACCCACTGCTCTTGCCAGGTGTGGGGCCTGTACCAGCCTGGCCTTGAAAGGATTCCTGTCAAGACCACTGGAGCCCCAAGAGAGGGCCCAACCCTTGATCCTTGTATCTCCTGACTCTTCAGCCCTTAGGGGCTTGACAGTTCCTCCTCTGAGCTTCTGATCCCTACCTGTTCAGGCCCCTCCTTCAGCGCAGGGCTGTTCTCTGACTTCGAGATTCTGCTGCTGTAACTGGGTAATTCCAAGGCCTCTGTCATTTTCTAGCACAGGCACCTGAAGGAAGCCGGCAGGGAGGCTTGCATGTTGAGCCTCTCTTATGTATGTATCTGGCATTCTTCTCTCATTCTGTCCTCCCAATAACCCCAAGAAGCAGGTATGTTGTCCCCATTTGACAGAGGGACAAACAGACTCAGAGAGGCCACGTGCTGTAAGTAGGATCCCACAGCTGATGAAACTGGGGTTTGATTCCGGGTCTTCATGACTGCAGGTTGGTATTCTTTTCTGGGCCCAACCTGCTTGCCATTCTGTGGGAGAAAAACCAGGATGCTAGGAAGGGCAGAGGAGGCAGGGATGGTGGCTGCTGTGGCAGAGAGGACACTGGCCTGGGAGTGAGAAGGACTGCCCTCATCCAAACCTGGGATCTGCCTTTCCCTCATACCCCTCCCCACCCACCCCCTGCTGCCCACTGAGTGCACGGTCCCTGGACTGCCAGTTCCCCCAGAGTCAGCCTTGACATTTGCTCCTCCTCTCCCACGTCCCAAATCACTTACCTGATGACTGTACCTCCTGGATATCTCTAAAATCCCCCATGTGTCTCCATCACCACCTTCCCAACCTGGGTCAGTCCACCATCATCTCTCATCCAGAATGGAGGCAGTGACCTTCCCCCTGTTCTCCTCATCCATTTTGGCCCTTTCAACCCCTTCTCCACAGGGTGGTCGTCCTGCTTTCCAGATTCCCCCAGTGGCTTCCCCTTGCTCTTAGGGCGTAATCCCCATCCTGACTGTGGCCCTGCCGGGTGGTACCACTACCTGCTCCTGCTGCCTTGCCTTGTACCTGGCTCTCCTTCGGCTCAGCTGGATTGTTTCCACTTCTCAAGTGTGCCATGGGGCCATCGTAATGTTGGGATGCTCTTCCCCCACCTACTGAGCTTTTAGATGTCAATCAGCCCTCTTATCTTAAAGGAAGTCTGCCCTGTCCTCAAGCCTAGATTAGGTCACCTTGTTGTATTCTCTTATAGCACTGTGAACAATTCCTTCGAGGGCTGTCATTATGTATCTGTTTGGTGTGATTTTTAATGTCTGTCCTTGCCCTGAGACTCCAAGTTCCATGGGAGTAGGGAGGGTAGGCATTGTTGCTTAAAGGGCCTGGCTCATAGATGTTCAATGCATACTTGTTGGATTGACGAATGGGTGAATAGGTAAACTGGTGACTCAGGGAACATATAGATGGGAGGATGAATGCTGAGTGAATTGATGGGTGGATATTGGTGAGTGAATGGGTGAGTAGGTAGGTGAGTGGGTGGATGGGTGGGTAGATGGATGGACAGATAGGGAGATGGATGGAGGTAGATGTGTAGGTAGATAGACCCATAACCACATGGATGGGTGGATAGGATGGGTAATGATTGACTCAGGTCTCTGATTGACAGTATGTCCTCAGGTCAGCCTCAGTTTCTCTACCTTTCAAATCATGCATGAGATGATCATAAGGCTCCAGGAGTCTGTGGGCAGTGCCAGCCTTTCAGAGGCTTCATCTCTGCCCTGGGCTGATTCCCCAGCATGAGTTCCTCAGGTTTGGGGTCTGGAACTTCAAGGGGGTGTGAGGGCCTCTGTTGCTGCTGCTGAAAGCAGTTGGTCTCAAGAGAACCCAATGCAAGGAGGCCAGACTGAGAGGCTCTTCCAAAGGAGGATGGGCCCAGGAGGTGACAGGTATAGAACAGTCTCAGGGTTGCCCGTTGGTCACTCTGAGTTTCTTCATCTTGAAATGGGGCTGCTTATCTCACTGGACTGTTACGGGGGGATATGAGGTAACAGACAAGGCCATGCGCTCTAGCTGCCGAGTGCTGAGTCTGTGCAGGCAGACTTGCTCTGTCCCTGTCCTGTGCTGTCTCCCCTGGGGGAGCAGTGTCAGCTGAGGCTGGAGAGGTGGGTGGGCCCATGTGCGGGGTAAGGTGGTAGACCCTGGCCTTGGGGATCTTGGTGTGGTAGGAAAAGAGCCCACTTCTGCCAGGTCCCTGCACGCCTGTGACCTGCTCTGTCTCTGGCAGGAGTTGCCCAAGTATCTCCGAGGCTACCACAAGTGCACGCGGGAGGAGGTACTGCAGCTGGGGGCGCTGATCTATAGGGTCAAGTTCGAGGAGGACAAGTCCTACTTCCCCAGCATCCCCAAGCTGCTGCGGGAGCTGGTGCCCCAGGACCTTATCCGACAGGTCTCGCCTGATGACTGGAAGCGGGTGAGCATGGGGTGGGCAGCGGGAATGGCGGGGCCCTGAATGGGCCTCTGGGCACCCCAGGGGCCAAGGGGGCAGATGCTGGTCAGCAGCCCAGGGAGGTGTATCTTGTGGTTCCTGTACTCGATGAGGCCGCCCACCCTTGTTCCTCTGCCTGCCTTATCCTTCAGTCCTCCATGCCAAGCACTCAGTGGCCAATTGGCAGTCATTTGCCCTGTCCCGGTTACCATGGTGACCTGCTTGTCCTTGATACCCTTTGGTCTGCCTGCCTGGGGTGAGAAGGGAGGTCGGGAGTCCATTAGCTGAAATACGGGGAGAGCCCTTCACAGCACTCCAGGATGGGCGGGGGTGGTGTGGGGAGGACTCCGAGCTCTGAGCAGGCCTGCCCTGAGCAGGCCTGTCCCCAGGACTGAGCCCAGCCCCAACCCCCCTGTCCCCATAGTCCATCGTCGCCTACTTCAACAAGCACGCGGGGAAGTCCAAGGAGGAGGCCAAGCTGGCCTTCCTGAAACTCATCTTCAAGTGGCCCACATTTGGCTCAGCCTTCTTCGAGGTGAAGGTACACCATGGGCTTCTCAGAACTGAGGAGGAGGGGAACAGGGCATTGAGAAGGCACAGAGACTCCTCCCCAGGACTGTGGGAAACAGCCATGGCCTTGGACACCTGCCCTGGTGAGGGAAGGAGGGCAGTACCTTCAGCCTTGTCCCAGCTCAGTGTCTTAGCTGGGCTAAGTCCTGGGGACAGAGGGACCAAAAGCTCAGCCTGGCAGTGAAGGCAGGCATGTAAACAGGCCGGGGTAATGGAGGACGGCCTATGCTCTGACAGTGGGGAGCCCTTGCCCAGGTGGCAGAGCTCGGGAGGCTCTGCCAGGTCTGAGGAGGCCTCCTAGAGGAGGTGATATCTGAGCTTTCCAGGGAGACCCTGGAAAGAGTGCTCCTGGCAGGGGTCCCACATAGACAAAGGTCTGGAGGCGTGAGAACTCAGGTCTGGGAAGGAAATGCAAGTAGTGAGGGCAGGAGGCAAGAGCAGGCTGTGGAGAGCAGCAGCTTGCCAAGCAGGTGAGAGGCTGGGTTTCCTGCAGGGGTGGCCTGCCTTGGAGGGTTTTCAACCCACGTGACATGGCCAGAAAGCCTCTCAGGCTGTAGGTGGAGGAGGGGTCTGAGGGGCACGACAGAGGCAGGAGTATAGGGAGGAGGGTAGTGTGAGAGGACAGGTGTGGTCTTGTCACACAGCTAGGATGGGAGGCCTTTTGAGAAGCTCGGCTGTGCAAGAACAGGTAAGTAGCTGGAGGCAGACGCGGGGTTCAGGAGGCTTTTTAAAGATGGGATGCCCTTGGGCTGAGAGGGAGGACAAAGCAAAGGATGGCCTGGGGGACCCATGAAGGGATGTGGGGCAGCACTGAGGCCCAGCGAAGGTGGAGGCCATGAGGTCATGGCAAGGCCATCAGCACCACATAGGCAACAGGAGAGGCTGACTTTATCCCAGCCGGGGCCGGGCTTCATTCCTTTCCCCAAATGATTTTCTTGCTCTGAGCCCCCATCTGATGCCTTCTCATCTTTTTTTCTAGCAAACTACGGAGCCAAACTTCCCTGAGATCCTCCTAATTGCCATCAACAAGTATGGGGTCAGCCTCATCGATCCCAGAACAAAGGTGAGCAGGGATAAGAAGGCAAGTGGGGGTGGGCTTCTCTGCCTGAACCTCAGACACAGTCCCGGAACAAACCCCACAAGCCGTCCTAGCCACCATCTATCTCCAGACTCATCCACCCGTCATGTGACTTCAAAAGCTGTCAGCGTTTGCTGGGACTTTACCCAACATTTGCTCCACAAAAATTGCTCTCCTGAAGTTACTGACAAACTCCTTCCTATGGAATCTGAGCTCCTTTTAGTACTTGGCCTTTCAGTATCACTGGATGCTCTGCCCATGTGGATTGTGGGGCCGGCTGTGCAGGGGTGACCGTGCATCTGTGTTTCTGGGCCAGAGCAGCCCGACTGCACACCCAGAGGGTCTGACTGGACAGGCAGTGAAGAGGGCTCGTGACCACCATCTGTCCATTGGCTTCATGCATCACACACTCCTGGCTCTCCTCTGTGTTTTGGTCATTCCTTCCCGGACCCTTTTGTGCCTGCTCCTGTACACTATGTTCCCCAAGGCTCTGCCCTGTCTTCTTCTTGACTCCCTCCTCAAACTCTCCCTGGGCCATCTCATTCAGGCCACGGTGTCAGTTCCCTCAGGCCTCCCAATTTCCCAGTTCTGGCCCCAAGTACCCCTACCCAACAGCCTCCTAGACTTCCCTGGGTGCCCAAACCAAGGTGTGGAGGGGGAGGCACCTGCTTCCCACCACAGCTGGATGGCAAAACTCAGGCCGTGGGCTCCTCTGAGGGCCTGAGGCCTTCTGTGAGGGCACGTGTGGGTGAGTGAGGCCACAGGGCCCAGGCTGTGCCTCTCCATGCCCTTTCTGCTCCCCCAGGATATCCTCACCACTCACCCCTTCACCAAGATCTCCAACTGGAGCAGCGGCAACACCTACTTCCACATCACCATTGGGAACTTGGTGCGCGGAAGCAAACTGCTCTGTGAGACATCACTGGTGAGGGCGCATCCTGCTTGGCCTGGTGGGCTCCCTGCCTTGCCTGCAGCTTAGCCAGCCTCCCAGGGCCTGGAACAAACAGTAGTGTGCGGTTGGGCCTGGGGTCATGGGCAAGGGTCATGCTGGGGCCAAGGTCAGGTCTGTTTGAGGCTCAGCTTAGGTCTGGGGAAGGGACTTAATCTGGGGCTGAGGAACAGACCCCTCATTCAACAACTGTTGTTTGAGTGCCTTCAGTACCTGGGGATTGAGCCCGCAGTGACAGCCCTTTAGTCCCCGAGTTCAATAGTGGAACCATTAACAATGAGACCTCCTGGACCAAGCTCAAACTTCCAAGACATAGCTCAACTGAGAGCCAGTAGAGTCACTCCTGGAGGGATCTGTGACTTGAGGGACCCACAAGCTAGGGGCCTAATGTGGGGTCATAACAGTGTAGGACCTTAACCATCTGGCTGGATGAATTCAGCCCGTCAACTGTGCAGATGGGAGATGAGTCCTGAGTGGGAGGGATTTGCCTTTGTCCTGCGTTCTGCCCATTGCAGATTCCTGGGAGCTGTGCTATGGTCTAAGTGGCTGGCCCCGTCCCACCATGTGCTCTGCTTATCTTCTCACCCCTGCTTCCAGGGCTACAAGATGGATGACCTTCTGACTTCCTACATTAGCCAGATGCTCACAGCCATGAGCAAACAGCGGGGCTCCAGGAGTGGCAAGTGAACAGTCAGGGGGAGGTGCTGGTTCCAAGCCTGCTCTCGAGGCCGTGGTAGGCTCAGACCCATCAGCTACCCCTGCAGCTGGGGAAGACTTCTGCCATCCTGGCAGTGAGGCTGGGCTGGCCAGCCACCACTGCCCATACCGACTGGGCCTCTGATGTTCTTCCAGTGAGGCATCTCTCTGGGATGCAGAACTTCCCTCCATCCACCCCTCTGGCACCTGGGTTGGTCTAGTCCGAGCTTGCTGTGGCCTTCCCGGTTGTGAGAGCCTATGATCCTTAGATGTGTCTCCTGTTTCAGACCAGCCCCACCTGCAACTTCCTTTGACTTTCTGTGTACCACAGGGATAGAAGAATCAAGAGGACAATCTAGCTCTCCATACTTGGAACAACCAAACCAAATGTGCATTGAATACTCTGAAACTGAAGGGACTGGATCTACAGGTGGGGTGAGGGGGACAGACCACTTTTCTATATTGCAGTGTGAATGCTGGGCCCCTGCTCAAGTCTCCCCTGATCACCTCAGGGCATAAAGCATGTTTCATCCTCTGGCCCGACAGTGTCTTTGCTCAGGGAGGGGAAGTGGAAGGGAAGGGCATGTGGGGTCAGGACAGGGCCTTGCAGGGGAGCAGCCTACATAACGACTTCTTTGGTCTTTACCTGCTGGGGCCAACCTGGTCTGGGTGTGGGGTTTTGGGAGCTTGAGCTCAAGATGTGCTTTAAGTGGCTTAAAGGGACCAACTGAGATTGGGGTGGGTTGGGAGGAAGTGCTGGACATCAGGCTGGGAGGTGAGGACCTAAGTGTGTATGAGCTGGGCGTCTAGAGGAGGCATCAGCTTCTGGGCTGTAACTAGGGCCAGTGGAGCCACAGCGGCCCTTGCACCTGCCAGAAACATCTTGGCTCATCAAGACACATCCAAGAACCCCAAGAACAATGCTGCCTTGGGTTAAATCTTCATGTCCAGTGGGTGCCAGTAAAATTTTACTTTGTGACCAGCATGGGACAACCAGGTATGGCCATGACTGGAGTAGGTCTGTGGGTGGGGGCTTCAGACTGGGAAGGTGTGACTTAGGGGTGGGGCATCCTTGGGCTGTGGCTGGGATGAGCACCTAGAGAAGTGACAGTGGAGAATCCCCTTGCTGGGAGGGTTTGTGATCTGCCCTCAAGGTCTCATACTTCAGCAGAGCCAGGTCCTGCTGCTTTTCATACACTCCTGTCTGGGTCATCAGCATCTATGTGCCTGTCTACCCCACAGGGAGCGCTATTCCTGATCTCCCTAGCTATTAGTGTAGGACTGGCTGGTGTGTGTAAATGGAGTCCCCAAACCAGAGAGCCCTGCTTTCTGGGACGGTAATGTGGCTGTTAGAGGACACAGCTCCACAGGTAGCCCAGGAAAGATCTGAGCCAGAAGGAAGATGCTGTGGTAGTCTGCCTTACATCACCATCATGAAGAAGAGGCTCAGGTCCAGAAAGGAAGTGTTAAGTGGGAAGAGCTCAACTCGCTGCTTCTAACTTTGGGCTCCCAGATAGAAAGGGCTCCAGATACTTGTTCTAAGCTCTGGTTTCCCCTCAAAGCCAAAAGCTCTTGAGTATGCATGGATTGTACCTACCCTCTTATTAGGGAATCAGCAAACCACAAGGTATCAGGAAGTAGCCCACTGCACAATAGAGCAGATAATGTGGGGTGGGGATGAGATCTTTGTCCCTGACCCATGCCCCTCTCATTCTCTGGCCCAGAGAATGAGATCACTCAGATGGCATCACTATTGCCCCCATGCCCCCATGTCCCAGCCTTCATCACCCTGGTTGATCACGAGGGGTCCAAAGAATAGACCACTACCTCTGGCTTCCTGAGAGGTTGCCTTTACTTATATGCACAGTCACTTCTTTAGCAGAGAATATTATGGAGGTGTTAGGATGAGATAAACTTGACAGCAACCAGTTCCAAGACCACACACAACAGTTTTCCCCTTGCCTAGCCCCTTGAGATGCATTCTTGATAGAAAGCTAGATCAGAATGGTTCCCCTGGAGGGGGCGGAGCAAGATGGCCGAGTAGGAACAGCTCCAGTCTCCAACTCCCAGCGCGAGCGACACAGGAGACCAGTGATTTCTGCATTTTCAACTGAGGTACTGGGGTCATCTCACTCGGGAGTGCTGGACAATCGATGCTGGTCAGCTGTTGCAGCCTGACCAGCGAGAGCTGAAGCAGGGCGAGGCATCGCCTCACGTGGGAAGCGCAAGGGGGAAGGGAATCCCTTTTCCTAGCCAGGGGAACTGAGACACACAACACCTGGAAAATCGGGTAACTCCCACCCCAATACTG
>NW_012114921.1:6297772-6299838 GCF_000951035.1 Colobus angolensis palliatus | reverse complement strand
AAAAAAAAAAAAAAAAAAAAAAGAATGGTTCCCCTGAGAGCCTCAATGGCCCTTCTGTGTGCCTTTACCAACCACTCCCCACCATCACCACCCTTAGGCAGAGGGAGGAAGAGGAAGAAGCAGGGGAGATGTGGATAATTCTTCTTTGGAAACATAGAAGGATATGTCAGATGCAGTGGAATATATTGTGACATAGGATTCTTTGGAGTATTCAGCCATGGGGATCGCTTAGAGGTCTCTTATTTAAGGATAGGGGACCTCTATGGAGGGCATGGTTGGCTTATCCACCTTCAGTGTGGGCAATGTAGTTTGAAAGGTAGCCTTACTTGTAGCCTGCCTGGAGGGTGCTTGGGTGAGTTCAAAGACCGTGGTGGGCATCGGTGGTTGAACGTCATGCTTGCTAAGTTTCAAAGGTGTGACAGCATTCTTGATAGGCAGTAGTTTCTTGGATGGTGCTGCAAAATTGAAACGGCCTTGGTGTTCCTTTCCACTCTTGGATAAAGCTGGGTAGAGGGCTGCTAGAGTCCAAGGACTTTCCACAACTCGGGCAGGAGGTTTCATGGCTATGCGCAAATCTTCCTCATTCTCTCTTCTACTCTGAGTATCTGTGGGATAGAAAAGACACAAACACAGATTCCTCAAATGTCACTTCTCCACTCTCTGCCAATCATGTGTGAAATTCAAGTTATCTCTTAAATGTTAGCCCCTCCCTTACCCATTCAGGTTCTTTCCTCCAAGCTCTCCCCTCTACTTCAGGCTTTGTGCAAACTTTATTATGGCCCTCCAATTCAGCCTGGGGCTGGGGCTTAAGAATCTACTGCATGAGGCTCTAGCTCACCATGGAAATCCTCAGAAAGCAGAGACTGACATTTGCTTAAAGTTCATGTATTCCATAGCCATTAGGTTAGAAAAATGAGGGCTTCCCTCAATTAAAATGAGGGCTTTTTAAAGGGCAGAGACTTTGTCTTGCTTGCCGCTACATATACAGTGCTCAGAAGTGTGTGTCACACAGTAAATGCTCAATAAATACTTTGTCCTACAGAAAAAAAAATAGATGGTAGATACTTCTAATAATGGAGCTAGGAGATCAAGACCAATCCTTCTACCAAAGACAAATTAAAAACTGGATGATATACAAAAACAAGAAAACATCTTAAAATTATCTAGGCGTTCACAATATACAGAGAAACTGTGTGGCCAAAATCTAGAAGAGTGTGAGAATCCAAAGAAACTCAGAACTCAGGTTTGGTTTTGTTTTCTGCTTAGATTTACATTTTTATTACTTTAATTTTTAAAACTTTTAGTTATAAATATTCAAAGCTTTTTTTTTTTTAACCTGAGTGTATTCAGTCTGGAAGAAACAACTACAAACATGAGCTTCATGAGCTTCCTTTTTTTGTTAGCTTTATAGGAGAAAGGGAATTTTTAGATCAATTCCATGACAT
Organism: Colobus angolensis palliatus; assembly: GCF_000951035.1. Classification (NCBI taxonomy): domain Eukaryota; kingdom Metazoa; phylum Chordata; class Mammalia; order Primates; family Cercopithecidae; genus Colobus; species Colobus angolensis. Next base: position 6,298,393 of record NW_012114921.1, on the reverse strand, counting down.
GTTTATAATACTAAATTTTCTAATTCATGACCATGATTGCTCCATTTATTTTGGTATTCTTTCTCTCACTGAAGTTTTCTAGTTTTCAGTGATCAATCATATGCCTTCCCTTGTGAAGGCTTTTTTGATTAAAGTCTATTTTTTCTGATATATTTTTCTGATCTAAGGGATATAGACCTTACAAAGGCTATGAATCTTTGGGGTTATCATAGGATAGCTACTGCTCTTTTTTTTATTATTATACTTTAAGTTCTAGGGTACATGTGCACAATGTGTAGGTTACATATGTATACATGTGCCATGTTGGTTTGCTGTACCCATTAACTCGTCATTTACATTAGGTATTTCTCCTAATGCTATCCCTCCCCCATCCCCTCACCCCATGACAGGCCCTGGTGTGTGATGTTCCTCTTTCTGTGTCCAACTGTTCTCATTGTTCAATTCCCTCTTATGAGTGAGAACATGCGGTGTTTGGTTTTCTGTCCTTGTGACAGTTTGCTCAGAATGATCGTTTCCAGCTTCATCCATGTCCCTATAAAGGCCATGAACTCATCCTTTTTTATGGCTGCATAATATTCCATGGTGTATATGTGCCACATTTTCTTAATCCAGTCTATCACT
>NW_012114921.1:6296951-6297422 GCF_000951035.1 Colobus angolensis palliatus | reverse complement strand
TAGCAGCATGATTTATAATCCTTTGGGTATATACCCAGTAATGGGATTGCTGGGTCAAATGGTATTTCTGGTTCTAGATCCCTGAGGAATCGCCACGCTGTCTTCCACAATGGTTGAACCAGTTAACACTCCTACCAACAGTGTAAAAGCTTTCCTGTTTCTCCACATCCTCTCCAGCACCTGTTGTTTCCTGACTTTTTAATGATTGCCATTCTAACTGGTGTGATTTGAATTTTTGATTTGAATTTCTCTGATGACCAGTGATGATGAGCATTTTTTCATGTGTCTGTTGGCTGCATAAATGTCTTCTTTTGAAAAGTGTCCATTCATATCCTTTGCCTACTTTTTGAAGGGGTTGATTTTTTTCTTGTAAATTTAAGTTCTTTGTAGATTCTGGATATTAGCCCTTTGTCAGATGGTAGATTGCAAAAATTTTCTCCAATTTTGTAGGTTGCCTGTTCACTCTGATGG